>NC_069382.1:82128368-82428785 GCF_027475565.1 Acinonyx jubatus | reverse complement strand
GAGGGGCTGACATTACTGACAGACTTGGACAAGGCAAGAGTACAGTGGAAATAAATGTTGAGCCTGAAGCCATGGGAGGAAGGGAAAAACAATAAAAAGCTTAGTGGGCAGTCATCATAGCTGGGATAGAAGACAGGTAAGTAGGGGTGGGGAGGGAAACAGGAAGGTACAGAGTATGTGAGCAGAGAGCCAAAAGCTAAGAAGTAAGACCAAATCTAGAAATAATGGGTATCAGGCAGAGCAAATGGAAACAGGGTTAATGGTAACCCTGGGGGAAAAGTTGCACAGAGAGCAGTCTATGTCTTCTGAGCAGTCTAACGGCCCCAGGGGGATTCACACAAAGGACAGACACGAATCTTAAAATGTGATCATCATAGTGTCCACTGAACTATGATCCAAGGGAAGCGACTGATCTTGGCACCTTCCAGATGTATTAGAAATGAGTGTACTGCTCAACTTGAAACAAGCTGCTAGAAGAACAAAGGCAACCTTTTCTTGTGTCAAGGGAACTTTGTTTGTTTAAATCCTGCCAGCCTGAGAACACAGTGTCATAAAACTCTCCAATCTTGCTCTTAGAAAAATAGCGAAGGAAATGCATCAACCGATATCCTGGTTAAATTTCTCATTTTGTAGCACAGAGTTGAAAGCCTTAAGTAAATTCTGCTAAGACAGTTTCCAGGACCTAAATCCATTAATCAAACAAGCTCTGTATTTGTTGTAGCACAAAAGTTTTGAATTGGGGCTTGTGATGAGCCTGGAGGAGTCTCATATCCATTGGGCTTATTTTGCCTTGTGGCCTTAAAAACACCTGTAACCTCAGGACTCTGGCCTACAAATATGCTGAACATTTCAGAATAAGCTGTATAGGTCATAGATTACTGAGCAACCTGAAGTCACCAATACATCTGCACCAGATAGCTCCTGTAATTTAAATTTTGTGTAGTATCTAAGACTGAGAAAAAAGGAGTAGATATTGAGTTGACTGAAGAATGATCCAGAGAAGGGAAAAGGAGAGGCATTTCTATCCTGAAGTGAACCAGGTACTGTAGGAGCTTTCTAGTAAACTCCAAAGCCATTGGAATATAGTGCACCATTTTAAAAAATTCCTTTACAAAGTAACAAAGCCTCACGTAAATAGATTTAACTCATAAGTGCAGAGAAAGTAGGTAAGTAACCAAACATAATGTAAACAATACTACTCTCAAGCCATTCCATTCAATAATCATATGCCCCAAGGTTCCCACATGGGAAATATGAGTCTTTATCTATCAGTTTTGTTTTGGATGTGAGCATCACCAGATTTATGATAAATTTAAGTAATTTTAAGTAAGTGCAATTTTTGAATATGCAGTAATTCTTAATTTCTGCCTAAGGTACCATTCCACTGTAAAGCTTTAAGAGATATCTACAGGATTGATTTTCAAAAAGTTATCTCTCAATACCACTAATGCTTTTTCCTGGAAAGAATAGAAGCAGTGAAGCATAGTGGTCAGGAGAGCAGGCTCTCAACTGAGACCACTGGGGACGGAAGCCAGGCTCTGCCACTGGACTGGGCTTGATAGTGACAAGTAATTCACCTTTCTACTTTTTCATTTATTAAATATGTAGAATTATTCCTATGCATGTTACAAGAATTAAATAATACAGGCAATATTTTTAAGTTTCCAGCACATATTAAGAAACCCCAAGATGTTAGCTACGATCTTAAAAAATTAATACAATCATAAAGTAATTTTTATATGTGACCCATTGTCTGCCTGCCTACTAACATTTGTTGCTTATGCTCTTCCTTCTCTCCTATTTCTGAGGATGAACTGTTTGTTCCCCAGCTAAGGCGAACCAGCTCCTCTATCTGTACACCAGATCTCATCTCCTATCTCTTACTTAAAAGTATCACTCAAGAAATTCTCTCCCCTTTCCCCTACATCATCAATATTTCCCTTGTTACTAGAGATTCCCATCAGCACATACACATGCTGTTGTGTTCCCATCTTTAAAAAAACAACCCCGTCTCGACCCTACTTCCTTCTACAGCTTCCACCCTCTTTCTCTTCTTCCTTTCATGATGACACTTCTCAAAAAGTTGTCTATACATGCTGTCTCCAGTTCCTTTTCTTTCTCTTCCTTTTAACCACTCCACTTGCATTTACTCCTTATCCACTCTAGTGAATTGTCATCACTGTCACCAGTGACTTCTATGCTGATAAATCCAAAGTCACTTAGTCCTCATTCCACTTGACCTTTGGCAGCATTAGGCATGCTGAAAACTCCCTCCTGGAGTTTCTCACCCCGGATTTCAGGATATCATACTCTCCTGGTATCCTCCCACCTTACTGGCCATTCCTTATCCCACTCTGTTGCTGGTTCATCCACTTCTTTTTGACCCATTCATATGGGAACATCCCCAGGGTAATCTGCACATTAGCTTCCTTTCCTCTGAACACTCAACCCTTTGTTGACATTTTTCAGTCCCATGGTTTTAAGTACCATTTATGTGTTGACAATTACCATATTTATACCTTTTTTTATTAAGTTTTAAAATTTTAATTCTAGTATAGTTAACATACAGTGTTATACTAGTTTCGGGTGTACCGTATAGTGATTCACTCAGTGCTCATCATGATAAATGTACTCTTTATACAAATTTATATCTTTAACCTGAACCTCTCTCTTGAACCCAGATTCTTATATCTAACTGCATACTTGATATGTCCATGTAAACTGGCATTTTCCAAACAAGCTCCTATTCACCACAAACCCTGTTCTACCCAGTCTTCCCCAACCAGTACAGGACCACCCCATCTTTCCAGCTGCTTGTGCTAAAAATATTGAATCATTCTCAACTCCTCCTTTTCTTTTTTTTTTATTTTAAAACAAATTTTTTCTTAACGTTTATTTATTTTTGAGACAGAGAGAGACAGAGCATGAACGGGGGAGGGTCAGAGAGAGAGGGAGACACAGAATCCGAAACAGGCTCCAGGCTCTGAGCGGGTCAGCACAGAGCCCGACGCGGGGCTTGAACTCACGGACCACGAGATCATGACCTGAGCCGAAGTCAGCCGCCCAACCGACTGAGCCACCCAGGCGCCCCTCAACTCCTCCTTTTCTTTCATTCTCTCACCCAAACCATCAGAAAGGCCTGTCAACACTACCTTCAAAATAAGTACAGAGTCCAACCACTTTTCATCATCTCCACTGCTACCTTCTTCTTGATCCAAGCCACTAACATGTCTCACCTATATAATTGCATTAGCCTTCCAACTTATCTATACCTGGTTCTATCTTTCCCATCTATAGTCTAATCTCAACATTACAGCCTAGGTGTTAAAATCTGTGTCATATTAGGTTAATCCCTGGCTCAAAAACTCTCTGATTGCTCTTATTTTTCTCAGAGTAAAAGTCAAAGTCAATCCAAAGGCTTTACATGATCCTTTCTCTAAGTTACCTGTATAAATTCATCTTCTACTTTCTTCCCTCCTCTTTCTCTGTTCAAACCAAACTGGAATTTTTGCTGTTTTCTGATCATGGCAGGGCCACTACTGTTTCAAGTCTTTTGTAGTAGTTGTTTTCTGTGTCCAATATATCCTTCCCCTAGATGTCCACATGGCTCTATCTTTTTCTCCTTGTGTCTTTGTTCTAATATCAACTTCTCAATAAAGCCATTGGCCACTCCCCTTAAACTTCAATTCTGCCCTCTAACAATATTCCAAAACCCTCTTATTTGCTTCATATTTTCCACATCATTTGCCACCATTAATATCTTGTGTAATACCTTTATTTATTATGTTTTAATGTCTCTCTGGTACAAACATATGGGAGGGCAGATGTTTTGCCTGTTTTGTTTATTGTTGTATCTTCATTGTCTAGAATAGTGCCTGGCACATAGTAGGTACTCAATTAAAATATGTTGAATGAATGAAAGAAAAAAATCACTTTAAATAATGTGGCACCTTTATTCTCATACATTAGAACTGGCAGAGACCTTCAAAACTTGGCAAATGACCTTTATTTTACCCACAAAGTAAGGTCCAAAGAATGTAAGTTATCTGTCAAAGGTTATAGCCACATCAGTAAATTGAGAACTTGCCAAGAATCTTGGAGCTGAGTCAAGTGTTGTTTTGTTACATTGTAATTCATTGCACAATTTTTAAGGGGCACATTAGTTTTCTGATAGGATATTTGAAAATTTCATAATGTACAATTATTATTGAAATCCTAATTTTATAATACAAATATCTGTGGTATATTTTATTTTTTATTGTTTTTTTTTAGCTAGTAAGTGTATTTTAAAAGCCTTTTTTACCTGTTAACTTATGAGTTTGTAAAAGCCTGATTCATTGATGCTTCTTTCCCAATGTAATACTAATCATTTATATGTAGAAATTCATGAAATTCATGAATATTAATATTTAAGCCCTTTGATGAAAATGATGCTTTGTGCTTGTATCCTTGCACTTTACAAAATAAAATACATGTTTCATATTATAAATCCACTGAAATAATTATCTAATGTTGAGTATAAGTTCTGATGATTTTCATATATGTACGCATAAACGGGCACACATGTTGATGATATTCACTTAATAATATAAAATTTACCTGCGTAAGCATTTCTTGTCAGGTAGCAGTTACAGATCAAGGTGACCAGGCTTTTATTTCATAATGTTGGCCTCTATGAGTTTCCAAGAATTATGTTAGGTTCTGGAGACTCAAGAGCAAATCACAAATACTTGGCATATTTTCTCACAGAGCCAAGTCTAGTAGAGGAGATGACATTTAAAACAGCATCTCAATAAACCAGAGATTCAGAGGCTGCAAAATAGTAGCCCATGGGCCAGTCGTATTTGGCCTTCAAAGGTATTTTATTTGGTCTTCCTCATATTTTAACAATTCTTCCAACTCAAATATTGACCTTTAAAGAATTTTAATGTTTCATATAAAAATTCAGATTTACTTGAAAAATCAGAAGATATGGCACCTGTAGGTTCAGATTCCTTTGTGGGAATGATTGGCTGGATCTGAGTGGTGGCCCTCTTTTGAAGGATACATACTTCCTAGTTTGTCCCAGTGTCCAACCATCCAATTCATTTGACTCATTCATGTTACCCTATATGACAGCTGAGGGCCTTTGTACTTGAAACCCTTGTAGAAAGTATGGCTGCAGAGAAAGACAGATACCATATGTTTTCACTCATATGTGGATCATGAGAAACTTACCAAAAGACCATGGGGAAGGGGAAGGAAAAAAAAAGAGGTTAGAGAGGGAGGGAGCCAAAACATAAGAGACTCTTAAAAACTGAGAACAAACTGAGAGTTGATGGGGGGGTGGAAGGGAGGGGAAAGTGGGTGATAGGCATTGAGGAGGGCAACTGTTGGGATGAGCGCTGGGTGTTGTATGGAGACCAATTTGGCAATAAATTTCATATTGGAAAAAAAAAGAAAGTATGGCTGCATAATTTGCAGAATTCAATGAAAAAATTAAAATGTGAGAGACCCCTGTTCAAAGAGAGTAAACAACCTTTCTCCTTTCTTCCTCAGTGGTATCTTTCTCAACCTGTCATGGTTGAGATTTTACTTACTCTTTTATGTCATACTCCCTTGGGCATGGTGACACATGTATGCAGAGTCTCAAAGGTATCCATCCTGACCCTAACTATCTCTACACCTGCACCCAGGCCCCTTGGTAGGTGAGAATGGGGTCAGAAAGAGGTCACCAGGTTAGGAGAAGGATTAGGGAACTGGGCAGGCATTGGAGAACATGGGAGGCAGAGCTGTAGGTGAATCAAATCTAAAGTTCCAGGCATGGCTTCCATTGCCCTATTGGACTTTATTTAAAACACAAAGATAAATTTTTAAGAAGGCAAGATGGTGACTACAGAGCATTAAACCCAGAGCATATGGCCCTGCTGTGTTGGTGACCCTGTGCACTTGCAATGATCCCATGCTCATAAAACCAGCTCTGGCCTGAAGGACCAGAGAAGGTTCCTCAGAGGATGTGAAGTTTGAGATTGTGGAAAAGATATGGGCAAACCTTTGAAGGCCTGGCAGTGAAAAGTACAAAGTGAGGTCTCAAAAGAGTCCAGTGTGACTAGATTATGAAGGATGAGGTAAGATGAGGTGGAAGAAAATGACAAAGCATTATGAAGTGGCAAGTGTGGGTCTTGGAATTTAGGGCTTTGAAAGAGCAGGAAAAATTTCAGCAAACAAGTATTAGATATGGCTGATATTTAACCATAAAGTAAGTCCATATGCAGAACTGCTCTTAAGATCTAAGGATTTCTTGCCAACAGTTATTCTGAGGACTCAGATTCTTTTTGACAAATTCAATCAGGAATCATTTTGCCTGGATTTGTATCCTTGCTCAAATACCTACCAGTTCTGTGATCTTTTAAGTATTGCTTAAGTTCTTCATCTATAAAATGGGGGTAAAAATAGAACCTCCCCTACAAGCTTATTGTAAGGCAGAGGCAAGAATGTAAAGGCTTAGCAAGTGCGTGTCACATAAATATGAATGAGAGAAGGTTTAACAAGGTAATGTGATTATTTTCTCTCTTGATACCTTTGTTTGGTACCCAAGTTGCATGTGATTTTTACCCACCTGTGCTTCCTATTCCTCAGGTGAAGGCAATCTCTATGACCCACACCTCTGTAGTATGGATCTCTTTAATATTTTTCTCTTCCTTGTGTTCACACTTTATTTAGTTTCATCTATCTACCTGGTAATGACTCTTAAATGCATATTTCCTCTTCTAAGTCTTTTATCTTGTATATTCTATCCTTGGAAAATCTCTGTGTATCTTCTTTTATTTTTATTCATTTTTAATTTTTTGCATTATTTTATTTTTGAGAGAGAGAGCAGGGGAGGGGCAGAGAGAGAGGGAAACACAGAGTCCATAGCAGGCTCCAAGCTCCGAGCTGTCAGCACAGAGCCTGACATGGGATTTGAACCCATGAATGGTGAGATCATGACCTGAGCTGAAATCAGATGCTTAACTGACTGAGCCACCCAGGTGCCCCTCCGTGTATCTTCTTTTAAATGCTATTTGCTCACCCAAGATACTGTAAGAGCAAGGTTATGACAGCATGACACAGGGTAGATGCTCAACACATATATACTGAATTAATGAAAGTATCTTCTTTATTTTCCAGCTAACACAAATTTAGTGTGTCTCTTCCATAAACTTAATGACATGAACTATTTTATGCATAATTGTGTTAATTAATTAATGGTTCTAATCCTTAAGTATTTCAAATTTATTAGGCAGACAACTACTCTGGCCAACCAAAGATAAAATATAGGAAAGAGGGGCACCTGGGGGGCTCATTCGGTTAAGCATCCTACTTCAGCTCGGATCATGATCTCATGGTTCATGGGTATGAGCCCTGCTGTCATCTCAGAACTCACTTTGGATCCTCTGTCTCCCATTCTCTCTGCCCTTCCCCCTTTCAGGCACACACACACTCTCTCTCTCTCTCTCTCTCAAAATAAATGAATAAGAATTTAAGTATACACACGCACACACACACACATATGAAAGAAGTTTGCTAAAAAAAGTGATTTGCTAAAACCCTAGATTTGTCCCTCTTTGGAGGTTGTGGTACATTTTTTCAGATGACTAGTCTTTGGCATTAGGAAGCCATTGATAATTAGTGATAAATTACTGACAAATTCTTGGTAGTTACCAAACAATTGGGTTAACTGGAGGCAGGCAAAGATGAAGTAAAAGGCCTGGAGAAAAAGTGAATTCTCAGATCCCACTAGGAAACGTGAAATGCACCTTGTAAGCTAAAAGAAAATTAGGAAGCAGGAAAGGACATGTGTATCAGTGAGTGTAAAACTGTAATCAGTAGTAAGTAAACTAATTCTGTGATCTGCATGGATGTTTACCTCCTTTGTATGAGGAAGCAGTGATGACATGAAGCCAGCATGGGCTCGATGAGAAAAGTCACATCATAGGAACTTCATCTCCTTTTTGACAGGACTTACAGCTGGGCATATTAGAAAAAAGTTTTCAGAGACATAGAGTGTTTGGCCTTTCACAGGACATTTCATGGTAACCTTGTAGAAGACAGAGAAATGCAGGCATGCAACAACATGAATGGAAGAATATATCGCTGCTTGAACACACATCCCTAAACAGTAGTGATTAATAAGTGTACTTCAATGCATACACACACACACACACACACACACACACACACACACACACACACACATTTAGTGATGTGCCTCAAGGGTCTGTATTTATTTCTGTCTTGCCATCATTTTTATATTTTACTTGTGTGAATGAACAGAAAATAGTTGTGAAATGTGAATAAAATAAACCTGAGTTGGACAGTAGATATGATGGATGAGAGAAATAGGTCTTTATTAGAGTATATTCAAAAGTGCGGCATCCTGCAGTCATGGGTTTGCACATCCATCTCTTCAGTAGAATTGAGATAGACCGTGTCTTAATCTCCTTGTGCCCCTAGTATTTCATAATGTCTAGCACACAGTGGTGCTTAAAAACTACTTGAATCTTGAAAGCCTGAAGGATACGTCAAATTTACCGAGGTTTTTGGATATCATTGGACGCAGTAGTAAAATGCAGCTGTCAAAACAGTTAATGTGAACTTAGATATCATTAATAGAAAAATAGTATCTGAAAGTAGGAAAGTGGTCCTCCTGTGTTACTCTGTGTTGGATGCTATTCCTTTGAAAAATGACCAAGGAGTGGCAATGCAAAAAGGACATGAGGGTTGCTTTCAGGTAAGTTAGACTACAATGTGGAAAAAGGAAAGTAGATTTGTTCTGTTTGTTATACAGAATTAGACCTGGGCCGGTGGGTAAAATTAAAGGGAACATATTTAGATCAACATCTGGAGTATGCCATTCTAGAAAATAAAAAATGGTTTTCTATCAGTGGAGATGTGTACCACAGGCTACGTGAAAACTGGCAGAGATTCTATGCGTAAGTTTCTTAACACAATTTAGGAGGTTTAATTACATAATCTTTAAGGGCACATTAAAATCCAAGATTCTAATATTCACTGATTTTATCTGTGAGTCTTCAAGTTGTTACAAAATTAAAGGCATGTGGTCCCATGCATACAGTGGATGCTTGTAGATGCTTACAGTATGTTTAAGTTGGGGTGCCTGGGTGGCTCAGTCAGTTAAGCATCCAACTCTTGGTTTTGCCTCAGGTCATGATCTCACAGTTTTGTGAGTTCAAGCCCCACAGTGGGAGCTTGCTTGGGATTCTCTCTCTCTCCCTCTCTCTCTGTCACCTCCCCACTCATGCTGTCTCTGTCTCTCTAAAAATAAATAAATAAAATTAAAAAATAAGCATGTTAAAATGTAGGGAAGTACACAAAAATCTTGTTCATTAAGAAAAGCTATGAATATATATAAGCCATGTAGGTTTGGAAAGGTATTCCATTATTCATGTTCAGAATAGTAGAGAATGTTTTGCTTCTCTCAACACTATTTATATTAGCTCTGAAAAGAATTTATGAAGTAAGATATATTGTAAAATCCTGGATCTAAAATAAACAAAAACCCTTTAAACCTCCAGATTTAAAACATTATTAAATAAATACACTGCAAAAGAAAAATGCACAACTTGAAACAATATCTGCAGGTTATAAACATTTAAAAAATGGGAAAAGGTAGCAACAAATCAGAGGACCATCTGTTTAAACGATATGTATATATGTATATGTACATATACATCATGATATGTATACATGATATGTATATATGTATATGTACATATATATCATGATGTATATGTACATATACATATATGTACATCATGTACATCATGATGTGTATACATATACATATATACATATACACATACCAGCAAAACAAACATGAGTTACAGCTAAAATGTAAAAATAAAAGATGGTGATGAAGAGAGGGAAATATGTCATAGGGTTAACTTACCCTATGAGATTTCAAAATATATCTGAATATAAAACACAATAGTCAAAAACATGAACAGAAGAAAAATTCCAGAAATTGATGAAAAATATATGCAGAATGTAATATAGAAAGAAAAAAAAAACCAGAACAATAATAAATGATGTGGTAACAAATGCCTAACAGTATTTACGACATCACACATTTCAGTAAATTCTGGATGACTCAATCATTTACTGAATCAATTCATTTATTAATCATAAAAAGAAAAGAATGAAATGGTTTTTCCACCCCAGTGAGGAGCTGGGGATAAAACTGGGGCTGTTGAAGAAATGGATTTTACTACAAAAAATAATAGTTTGAAGTACAGAATTAAGCTATATGATGTCAAACATCACTAATAACTAGATAAATTACAATAAGTTACAAATACAGTTATAATAAATTGCAAATTACAATATGATGTTTTTCACCCAATGTAGCATGAGATCAGGGAAGGCTGTAGTTAAAAGGGTGCTTGTAGATACTGCTGGTGAGAGTTTCTGTTGCTGAAGAGATACCTACCCACACACACTTGGTTTCTACATGCCATTTTCTAATAGAAGAAACCAGAGTTCCCTGGAAAATGGCTGAACCTAAGGCTGGGGCAGGGAAAATACAAATGAACCTAGAATACCTCATGGTGCCAGAGGGTAGGGGAGTGAGTGAGTAAAGGAAAGTAAGAGAGTCAGTATGAAAGAAAACAAGGGAGGAACTAGTCTGTGCGCAGAGGAACATATCAGAAGGCCACTGAAACCAACCTGAAAGAACTCCTAACGGCTAACTCCAGACAAGTTTGAGCCTGAAATAAATATTATAATATTATTAGATTATAAGCTAAATGATAAAATAAGCATTCATGAGTCCACACTGATATAAATAGAATTGTATAAATGAATACATGGGAGAGAAGGGATAACTCTTCCTTATAAAATAATTCCACTTCCAGCAATCTAACTTAGGGGGAAATATAGAAGATGTAGTTGAAAACTTAAATGTTCAAAGATGCTTTATGTGTTAATATAATAATGATTAAATTTCTAAAATAGTGGTTTCTCTTTTGATGAATTAGTTTAGTGTCATAATCACATTTTTAGAAATGTTTCTCAAGAAATATTCATGATATAATAATAAGCAGGATATCAAGAAGTGCCTCTGTATTTACAATGCGTACTCCAGTTTGCTTACTGTGTGTGTGTGTGTGTGTGTGTGTGTGTGTGTGTGTGTGTGTAAACATAGGATATGTTCCAAATGTTTATGTCTGATTGAAATAAAATAAAAATTATACATAATCCTATTTGTTGTTCTTTGCAAATTTTCTAATTTATTATTTTTCTAATAAAATTTAAAACTACATATAAATTGGGGGTACATATAATTAGTGAATGTGTATCTCAAATATCTGTATGTGAAATAATTTTGAGGGTAGTGTAGGTAAATGCATGACTTTAAGTTGTTTGCTTTATATTAGTTCAAAAAACCACCATTAATTTCTCTATTGCATTGCTTTATGTGACAAAAGCCAGGGTAGAAACTAAAAATACTTTTTTCCTACCTTAACAGGAAGACTATAATGACAACAAGAAGTATTTTATTAATATATTATTATTATTGTTATATAATAAAGGTATATTATTATTACATAATTGATTGGGCTAATCAATCACAGTCCAACTATGCAGTGCATCCATAAGTATTTTAAGTAAACTTGAGCACAGATTTATCTGTAAGACATCTATTTATACATGTTAAGCATCTTTTTTTATGTAGCACTATCCTCTGCAAAACATGCACTCTATTTGCAATTGTGTAACATGTTAAATGTAAACAAAAGCTTTAACTTTGAAATTATTTGATGATACTGTATTAAATCATTATCAGACTAAACTATATATTTTATATTTCACATTTAAAGTATCTTATTTCCTAAAATGTTTATAACATAAAAAAGTATGGATGAAATAAATATGGATAATAAGTTAAAGATAAAATCATTTAGAAGGCACAATGTTGTAATTTGACTCTAACCTTTCACAGAGCCAATCAAGTTGTGAGTTCTACATTGAGGGCAACTTCTATCTGGTGTTAGATTATACCCAAAGAATGCTTCACATTCAAATGAAAGTGATTCATCTAGTCTTACCAAATATTTATCTGCCAAATATCTTTACTTCTGAAAATGTAATTTTGATCACACAGACATAATCTTCTGATAAAATACAAGATATGGATTATATATATATATATATATATATATATATATATATATATATATAATTTCAAATAATTTAGAACTCCGTTCTTATCAATGAGATGTTTCAGGGAATATCAAAACACATGTGGCAGAATTCAGTATCCCGCATCTTATTTCTAGTAAAAAAAAGTATTATGCCTAGGGGCATCTGGGTGGCTCAGTCGGTTCAGCATCCAACTTGGACTCAGGTCACGATCTCATGGTTTGTGAGTTCGGGCCCCACATCAGGCTCTGTGCTCACAGCTCAGAGCCTGAAGCCTACCTCAGATTCTGTGTCTCCCTCTCTCTCTACCCTTCCCCTGATCACGTTCTCTGTCTCTCTCAAAAATAAAAAAATATTTAAAAAATTAAAAAAAATAACAAAAATATTATGCCTTGAAACCCATCAATGGACAGAACAAGTCACGAAAATTGATTATACTTCTCACCTCATTTTCTGGAGCGCGGTATAGTGTCTGGCTTACAATTGATAGTCAATAAATGTTCAATTAAAGAAAATGGAAGTATACTACGTCTTTATGACATAAGTTATGACATGCTTTCATTTTGATTCATGTAAAAGTTATGGAACTGACATGAATCTAACTGAGATTAGATCCATTAACTAATAAAACTTATATTATTTAAAAAATAAAATCCCCATATATAGTTAAAACAAGTAGGTATGAACATAAAGAACATTGGTATAAACTTTCCCTTGTGTGAATCTTCTACTGAGGATGAAGACCATCGACAGTAAGAAAACTTTAGAAAGCCACAGTTTACAAACATAATTTAGAAATGGTTCTACTGTTAATCAAGTGATGAAAGATTGATGTTTCATATAATTAAACTCCTGATGAAAATGTGAGTAATGAAAAATCAGGAAAACAAATTGGGAAAAACATAAATTTAATTTTATAAGTATCCATATTTTCTAATGACTCATTTCCTTAAAAAGGAAATGTGGATTTCAGAGGAAGACAGCAGGGCAATACTGTTTATCCTCTCCAGATACTTAAGATACCAAAAGGGCTGGGGCAACCTGGCACTTTTGTAAAAATTAATCAAATTAACAAAAAAATTTTTTGATATAAAAGCCGTGTATAGGGACACAACCATAATCAAATTTTTGATTATCATATTTGCTAGTCAAAGTTGTAATAAGTCATACTTTTGAAAGTATCTATGTATGTGTCTGTGTGTATACACAGATATATACACCTAGACGTGTATGCATGTGTAAGCATGTGTGTATACATGTATCCATGAAAACCTAGACTTAAGGCAAAAAGCATTTTTTCATACTGCATTCTTTTCAGGAACCATTATGAGATACTGTGTCCTGATATCCCTAGAAGTTTCTCGGAGTTTTAAGAGCAGATGCTTGTTTTGCTTCCTAATAAAAATTTGGAGGAATGTGTCAAAATAGATTAAACTATGTCAGAGTCTTTAAAAGAAAACACTGTTCTTTCAAGGAGGTTTTTACGTAGCAAAAGAAAAAAAATGAGCATTGCTAGCAGTTCTGAAAACACAACTGAGATGCAATTTGATAAGTAGCCTTCTATCATCTAAGTCAGAGCAGTGGAAAAGCATGCTATCAGCACTTTCATCAAAGGCACTATTGACTCTTCTTGTTCTATCTCATTTTATCATGACTTTCTCATTTTGTTTACTCAGTCAGTGATTGGGAAAAAATGACTCCTTACCCCTTGGATGAGTTATGATGGAGTCCACTAGAGAAGGGTCCTCTTCTCCATCTTTGCTGCCATCGCCACCGCCTTCACTGCCACCATCTCTTTCAATCAGTTTATCCACCATGGCAATAATGCAGTTCAGGCTCTTCCCCACATTGGCCCACACCCTATCCTGAAAAGAGCATGAGCATCACTACACAAGTTTATTGCAAATACAAGATGAGGCAAAATCTGACGAATCCACATTAGAGAAGCATGGGAGGAGCAATCATTAGAATGCAGATGGAGTGATTAGTTCTAATACTCCCATTAATTGGGCCAGACTATGAATATACAAGAAATCTGTTTTCCCTTAATAAAGCAACACTTAAGTGCCATAGAGTTTTATTTAGTTCATTATTTTTTCTCTGTCATAAAGCAATGATGAACTACTATACAATATTAATCCATAACTGAGCACAACCTATGATATCTTAAACTGGACATACCTATATTCCTTATCAACACTTAGTAAGAAAGAAAAAACACAACAATATTGTTAAATAATAATCATTTGTCTTCAAAATTCTTGTTTTTCCTCTTTATTGTGATAATGTACATAACATTGTTTACCATTTAACCATTTTTAAATATACAGTTCACTGGCATTAAGCACATTCACATTATTATACAACCGTCACTGTTTTCCATCTCTAGAATTTTTCATCTTTCCAACTGAAACTTTGTACCCTTTAAAAGTGAACTCCCCACCCTTCTCCTCCCAGCCGTTGGCAACCATCACTGTACTTCCTGTCTGTATGAATTTGAAAGCTCTAGATAACAGAAATTCTTAAAGTGTGGTGTTCACATCACCTCTACCAGAATGACCTAGAGAATTAAAATGCATATCTTTCACGCCCACCAAGTCGATCAGAACTATGGGAAAGAAGGCACTCTAAACTGAAATTTTGACAAGCTCCTCAGGTGCTTGTAACCACACTAGGTCTGAGAACTTCTACATGCTACAGCCATGTAATAAGTTACTGTGCTTGATTTATTTCTTGGAAACAGCCCCAAACACTAGGGGACCTCCTTGTCACCAATCTTACCAATTCTGATTAGCATCTGCTTTGGTTTAGGGCAATTCATGACACTGAATTCTGTGATTTATAAAAATTGTTATTTCTTTCTTTTTCTCTTTTAAAATTATATTTAAAGTTTACTTATTTATTTATTTTGAGAGAGAGAGAGAGAGAGAGAGAGAGAGAAAACACATGAGCAGGGGAGGGGCAGAGAGAGAAAGGGAAAGAGAATTTCAAGCAGGCTCTGGACTATCAAGCACAGAGCTCAATATGGGGCTTGAAATCACATACCATGAGATCATGATCTGAGCTGAGGTCAAGAGTGGGAAGCTTAACCAACTGTGCCACCCAGGAGCTCCAAAAGTTATTTCTTAATAAACATTTTAAACATAGTTGTCATCTGTAGCTTCCTTTCTTGCTCCTTTCACCACATCATTTAGATGGAATCACTGACTCCATATCTGTGATGGTTAATTTAATGTCAACTTGATTGAATCACAAGATGTCCAGATAATTAGCTAAACATTATTTATGGGTGTGAATATATAATTATAGTACTTTTTTGTTAGTTTTTCTAGTTAATTTTGCTGGTTTATAAACAGATTAACTAATTTGGGGTAAGATAAATCTAGGAAAAAAGAACTATAGTTGAGTTTAGATTATTTGATGGTTATCTTGTAAAGACTAAGTTGAATAACATAATAAACAAATATGGGGGTTTACAGGTATGCATACTATAGGTGGTGGGGAAAAGTAGAACATTCAAAGTTAAAAAGGTAAGTTTGAGGTCCACCTGTAAGTGACACGCTACCTAAGGAAAACTGCCTCATTTCTGGGGAACCACAGTTGGTTCATCTACAGTTTAGAATAATAATTCTTGCCCTGCCTACCTCACCATGGTGCAGTGGGAGCCAAATAATATAGTCTCTATGAAAGTGCTTGGAAAATTATTATAATTTGGAAAAATGACATCCTATTTTGCTGGCTTTCCTAAATGAATCAAGCTTGCTTTTCATCATTTTGTAATCCTGAGTGTGAGATATGCTATTAATCATAAATAATCAGAATAAAATCTCCGCTCAGGGCATATTTATTCTACCGAAAATTAAAAGCACTTTCCCTCTAAGGGAAACTAAGACACCAATCACATCTATAAAATGCTTTATCCCTGCTTGTTGTCTGAGAAAAGGAGATGGTGTAATCCCTGAGTTATGACCCAGGAGATCTAAAGAAGCTCACCTTTTCCGGGATGAAATGTAGGGAAACCTAAGCAAGCTGAGGTCCTGACATCGCTTATTTGGGATTTGGTGAGAAGCTTACATTCCTGACTGCAATAACAAACCTAATGGAACTCATTCTGAATATGTCTTAATCACTGCCAAGGACTGCATCTTTAAAGCTATTAAATTGAAAAATGAAACAAGTCTTTGGCTAACACTGGGAATAAACTCTGTTATTAAGGGGAAAGAAGGGAAAGGATTATTCTTAATTATCCAGATTAGCTTTGCACATGAGATAAATTTCAACTCTCTTTCTGTTGTCAATGTTGAGAAGAACTTTATATTTTGATCAAAAATCAAAATAAGATTGCATGCTATCTTTCTTATACAAAGTAATATAAGGAGTTAACCAACTTCTTTTGATTACATCTCCAAGAGCCTGAATATAAGAATATATAAAAGGATAATTTTACATACTAAAACTATATGTTCTTCCTTTATACTCACCTTGGGTTATAGGATTGTATTCACCGAAAAGGTAATATTTACAGCCAGTAGAGAGATCTTTATTGGCATGAGGTGCAGAGTGAAGCATGTTCACTGAAGGAGACCAACAACCATATAGTAAAAGGTTAGGTGGTAAACAGTAGAACAACATTGAAGTCATGAAATACTTAGAGGACACGCAAGCTGGGAGTGAGAAATTGAGCAGTTTCTTATGCAAGACCAATACACGATTCATACATAATCAAATTTTTTTTTTTTTATTGAAGACACACTCAGCAGCAGCCCCTAAGTAGATTCGTCCTGGTCTTTATCTTTTGGAGAAGAGATGCTGCCCAGCTGGTAGGGAGAGAATGCTGAGCTTTGACAGTCACTTCTTTTTCCTTCATGGCATCTACAAAGTAGGTTAAAGTTATGGATTTACACTGCTGTCTCTAATACTAGTCCAAGAGTTGTTTGAGGGTGGTGTCTTCACTGTATTGCACAGGGCATGGAGGAAAGGCAGAGAGAGAGAAAAGGAGCAAAGAAGAGAGGAGAAGAGAGATGACTCCAACCCAGAGGCAGATTGAGGCTGTTATTTATTTTCATCTGGTATAATGAAATGAGCTAATTTACCTTCCAAACTACCACATTAGATCAACATTATGGACTTCGTCTTTAGAGATGAGGAGACTTTAGGAAAGAGATGTTGGATAACATGCAACATTAAAATGGTATATAACTAAATTAGAAATTCTATTTGATTTCAAAGACTTGATTCTTCCCCTATGATTTCCCACAGAACTGTGGTATATAGTAGGAATTCTTTGTGAGATTACTAAAACTCTGTGGACAAGCTAGATATAGGAAGGTCAAGAGAGGGAACCACAGGAAGGACCAGGCAGAGGTGTCTGTCACTTTACATGAGTAAGACTAGGCATCACTTATCTAAGACTTGAAAATGAGTCCAAAGGCAAATCACTAAGAGATGATGCTGGAAAGGACAGGCTGGTCACATGTGTCTTTAAGTTGAAATAAAGAGGAATATATAATCAAAGATGGAACAATCACTTGGTTAAAGGGTCAATGAGCTTGGGTCAATGGACATAAGTGGCTAACATGAATAGAAGACAGTGTCAACATCAATCCACTCATGTGACCAGGATATAAAAGAAGGAATGGGGTATAGGGAGAAAATATAATTCAATTCCTAGGAGATAATTATTAATTATTCTCAGAAAAATCACTATTCTGAAATTAGAATGCTAAAAATGGGGATGCAATATTCTTAAAGGGAAACCTTGAATATCTGATTCCTACCCCCCCACCCCAAAGAAAAACACTTTCCATAGTATCTCTGTGAAAACATTCACATGAAGGAAATTAATCAGCAAAAATGCATTCTTATTCTGATAATTTTCATGAGGACAGTCCATGTAGGAGCTTCACTTTGCTTAATTGCTGGTGTGGCTGGGGCCTACCTACTCCACTTTCTTCCCTACTAAAATCACTTTCTTCCCTACTAAAATTTTTTTTTCAGACTGCTTCCATGAAGTGGAAAGGATGGTTAGTGAAGGGAAGACAATGGGAGCATAGAAATGTGGCTATAGTACATGGTGCTTCCATACCTCCCCTTTTCAGGAGATAGATACTACTTTAGATCCTACTTTAACTCCTCAGCTACTTGGGGGGTTTCAAACCAAAACCAAAACCAAAACAAGAACCAGAACAAGAACCAAAACCATAACCATAACCATAACCAGAACCAGAACCAAAACCAAACCAAAAGCAAAACAACAACCTATCAGAAAAACAGATTGCTGGGGTGCCTGGCTGGCTCAGATGGAAGAGCATGTGACTCCATCTTGGAGTTGTGAGTTCAAGCTGCATGTTGGGCATAGAGACTACTTAAATAAACACATGAATAAACCTAGAAAGAGCAAAACAAAACAAAACAAAACATAAATACAGATTGCTGGGCCTTCTCCCACCCCCAGAAATAGCAGTCATTATTCTGCTACATCTCCTGTTAAATGAAGTAAGTAATGGAAAATTGGTGGCTTACAGTCTAACCTTTATTAAATGGAGGTTAACTGGTGTCCTTGACCTTAATGGAGCCTTAAGACAATTGAACTTCGTCAAAGTGAGTGGCTATAAACTATTTCTCAGCAATGAGGGCACAAAGTCAGGAGAACTAGTAGCAGTATTTAATCCATTCTGAGTCAGGTGCTGATTTTGGTCCTTATTTATTTCTGGTTTAGGACCTAAGTTAACATGGAGGCCAAGCCCAGTGGCAAGAGGTGCACAAATTTAACGGATGTACTAGTGAGTAGTTAGTGAGACTTTGCACCTGGCAAAGTGAGCAAAATGGTGTTTGTTCAGCATGTCACACATTTATGAGCTTGGTGGCATCCAAAGAATTCTTGACCCCTTTGGATCAGCAGTTAACTTAAAAATATAAAAATAGAGGGCACCCATGTGGCTCAGTTGGTTAAGCATCCAACTCTTGATTTCAGCTCAGGTAATGATCTCATGGTTCTGAGTTTGAGCCCCATGTCAGGCTCTTGTGTTGACAGTGTGAGGCCTGCCTGGCATTCTTTCTCTCTCCCTCTCTCTGCCGTTCCCCCATTTATGTGCACATACATGCTCTCTCTCTGTCTCAAAAATAAATAAACTTTATTTTTTTTTAATTTTTTTTAACGTTTATGTATTTTTGAGACAGAGAGAGACAGAGCATGAACGGGGGAGGGTCAGAGAGAGGGAGACACAGAATCTGAAACAGGCTCCAGGCTCTGAGCTGTCAGCACAGAGCCCAACGCGGGGCTCAAACTCACAGACCGCAAGATCATGACCTGAGCCGAAGTTGGCCGCTTAACCAACTGAGCCACCCAGGCGCGCCTAAATAAATAAACTTTAAAAAATATATTTAAAAAATCAGCAATACTTAGCAGCTGATCAGTTTTTCTAGGACCTATTTTTGATCAGCAAGAATGTGAAGACTAACCCAGAACTGAAATGGGGTCCAAAGTAGCTTTGTTGTATCTATATTTCTACACATAATTTCTCACTTGTCATTACCAATTTTTGAGTACTTTGATTAGAACCAGCCAGTGAATTAATAAGGCCAATCACATCTTCAAAGAGAAACTTCAGTCTATCCTTGTGTCAACTGAGAGCAATTTGTACTCAACTGGCCTCTTTCCTCAACACTGCAAACCTTCGCTCTTTCAAGAGCTTGATAGCTCTTCTCTCTGAATCCTAACTTTAAGAATGTTGGGTAAAAAAGGAGTTGCACTTAAAATACTCTATGGCACAAACTGGTACACGTATGGACCACAGTAGGTAGTACACACACACACACACACACACACACACACCTGCACAAATACACATATAAACATACACATCATATCCTGTAAGAATAGCCAGACATGCGATATCCATCAGAATTGAGATAACCCAACCTTTGCTTCCTATTGATTCTCCTACTTAGCTTAACCTAATTACTCATGTAAAAATCCCTGACCTTTGTTTCCAGATCATCACACTACTGACTTCACCCTGAAATTCAGTCCATAGTCATATAAGTGAGATTCTGATAGTCAGCTACTATTTCTGTAGTATTGACCTCCCCATATTGTCCTGGTCTGGCTCTTGGCCAGACCCATCCTATCAGCTATCATACAGCCAGGTCTACACATGAGTGTACATTCACCCTCATCAATCACCATGCTCATATCATCAGTCCTCTGATCAAAAGCAGGTTTGTACTGAAGCAAGTATTCATTCTTCAGCCTGGAGGCACTTCTGCAGTTGTGTCGACCTACATATCTCTTCTTATTTCTCGTTAATCTTCAAAATGAAAACTTCCCCAGGTCAGTCTCCTTGCTGTCCTAGAAACATGCTGTTAATTAGCTCAACATATATTTTCTGGGCATCTGCTACAAGCTTGCTCAGTGCTGAACATCAAAGATATGAAGGAAACCTTGGAGGAACTAATATTTCTATCCTGACACATACTGCTTTTTATGCTTGGAATGCTTTCTCTCATCTTCCATCAATCCAGATTCTCACCTTTTCAAGTATCATCATCTCCAAGAATGGTTCATTCTATTCTATCTCTGCTTAACATTTTTTTTTTCTTTCTAGCAAACTCTATGAGGGGAATGACTATTATTTATTAATCCTTTTATTCTCAGGTGCTAGGAGTCATCAGGTAATAGATAAATAAAAGAATGAATAAATGAGTGAATGAAGAAGGAATGAAAGAAGGAAGGGATTATTTTTTTCATCTTCTCCAACCTTCATATAACTTCTCTCTGAATATTTTCAACATGTTTAATGTGTATCACACAACCACCTCCATTCTGGGAAAGATTCCATGTCTTTCAATATCTCTTCTTAGTTTATGGGTGCTGGCCATTCACTTGAATTACATGATATGGCTTTTGAGGCCAGGAGCCATATTTTCTACTTAATTTACTCTCCCCCAAGAACTGATGGCATTATTGTACACTTAATTAACATCTGTTGATTGACTAAATAACCTGTGACTTACAAGTAAAGGGATACAACTATAGTAAGTATTATGACATGCATCTCCAAATTAAAGTTAGAATCAAGCTCATACTCTGATTGGCTGTGTTCCCCACAATAAAGGTCACATCATGCTAATGCTTTCAATTTGGTGAAAACATTAAATAAAGCATTTGTTTAATAACAAAAAATCCACTGATTAAGTAAAGCTCTTAATTTTAAATTGGTAATTGGATGTTATCTGCACACCATTAGCTACACAACTAGTTGAATTATATGACATTATCAGTTGGTGCGTTGCATAGAATCAATTTCCAGGATTGATTTTGTTTAACAGAATGTTCCCTGATATATCAAGTTAGTCTGCCTAAAAAATACCTCATTTCTTTAACTATTCATTAAATTATGGATATTCAAAAATTTGTACATAGAAAATAATGCCTCACTATTTACATTAGAACACAGTAAAGTTTGGGCTGCCTGTGAGGCTCAGTTGATTAAGCATCTGACTCTTGATTTGGGCTCAGATCACGATCTCAAGGTCATGAGTTCGAGCACCATATGGGACTGGGCATGAAGCCTGCTTGGGATTCTCTCTCTCCCTCTTCCTCTACCCCCCTCCCCATCTCTCTCTCAGGAAAAAAAAAATTACCAAAGTTTAAGAGTGATTGATTTGAATGTAATCACAAATCTCTAAGGTATGTGTATACAAATTTGCATATTCATTATAAACAGGAAAAATAAAAATATCTGATGTTGAATCAGGCATTTTAAGAGTCAATAAAGTATCTAAGGGAGATGATGGTATCCAGTATAAAAAAAAACACAGGAAAATTGCCATTACATTAATAAAAATAAAATATCTCTGTTAAAAATACTGGCTTGAGTGGGAGGATGAACTGCTGATTCAGCAAATCCATTTATTCATTTATTTCTACATTAACTCTGAAAAATACATTGAACGAGTATGTATAAAACACTGTATTAGGTGCTATAAAATAGGGAGCTGAAGGTGAATGTATTAACTTCATGTGGGAAAATCTAGAAATTGTCAGGATTTCATGAATATGCATGCACATAAAGATCTCTTTTGGGGTTTCTTTTCTTTAATAGAACATTTGTGCATTTTAATGGACAGTCATGAACTTTGCTTAATCACCTTTTGTGGACTTTCATATTGGATAAGTATTCAAAGCACATTTCTTCTGGGTGAAATGGACTGGAGAAGTTCAGGAATGTTTCCCATCCATCAAGAAAACAGATGATAGAACACATTTCAGCTGCCACATAGGTAACAACTAGCCCAATTCTCCCTGTCTTTGCCTGCCCTTTCTGATTGTGTGAGTGGATATTTCCAATGCCCCCTTCTCATTATAAGATTAACAAAAGCAGACAACCAACCCTGTTATGTGTGATTTAGGGATGAAAACGAAAAAGCTGGGACAAGGGGAAAATAGTCACTTCCAATTCATATTTGCTGAGTAACATCTAAAATTATTTCTGTATAACTAGGACCTTTGTAATTGGTGCATGAATAATCAAATAAAATTAAAATTGCCACCACAGGGTTTCCGGAAGTTTCTGAAAGTCTTAATTCATCATGTTCTTATGTTCTTCATCATGTTCTTTGGTCATCTCTGATGTTATGTATCTAATTTGAATTTTACTGCTTTATATGTTTGGAGATATTGGAAGCTGATTTGTACAGTCACCTCTTGAGTTGATTACGACACTGGGAAATATACACTAAGGAGAGAAGAATACAGTTGGGTACTTTTGACTACAAGAGAGACACAGAATCCCCAGAAGAATTCATGAATTCTAGTAGGGAAAAGGTACCTGACACAGTGCAAAGTTATGTTAAAGTTGAATATTCCATATTCCAAAATAAATAGGTAAACAAGAATAATTTGAGAGCAAATTTCAAAGTCATTAATATATTCTACAAATAAGTAATGAGCACCTTTTCTGTGCAGGTGGTCTGCTACTGTGGGGTACAACAGTGAACATGAAGCTGACTTTGCCCCCTAGGAGCTTATAAAGACCATGAATACATGAAGAAATATATATATATATATATATATATATATATATATACATACACACACACACAAATGATTATAATTCAGTGTTAATGAGGCTGTGTGATCACGAGATGCAAGAATAATGCTTTATTACACAAAATGTTTTGGAGTTGAATGCATATTTTATATCCATCTACCTATAACATAAAATTTTGAAATAAACGGCCATACTTTAGTGGGGATTTTATTCATTCAGGTAACTAAGTTATAAGGTACTGCTTTAGGAAAGTTAAATTAGTGGTCGAGTTGTCTATAAGAATTAATTACCTCTGAAGAACGAGATTTATTTCCTTCTTATCAAGATCAGGTTAGTGGTTTCACATAAAATAATTCTAGCTAGCCAGAGAACTGAACAGAGTATCTTTTGAATTATTAATTTGCATAGGCACCTCTGCATTATGCACAGCCTGAACTATTTTTCCTAGAGATAAGGTCTACGTTGGAGACAGAAGATGGCAAGTGAAGTTGAGAATACAGATCACTGCAGATTGCTTGTGGGGGTATTTTGCTGGATAAGTGTGTTTTGTCCTCAATAGTAATATTTTGCAACTACGTATGCTTACAGTTACTAATTATGGCAATATAAATAGCTCTATCAATACTCTTGTCAGGCTTAAGCATTCATATTTGATCCAGACATCATTTGAGAAAGTTGTAGTACAAAATAGACTGTGAGATGGTGGTAAAGAACATACCAGAAAGTGGTTTATGTAAATCTCATTCCAAAATGCAATCTTTGGGAATACTGAGCTACAGAGAACCACAATTTTTTTTCAGGTTATATATGGAATTTATTAACACTATGTCCAACATAAATATTACTGTAAATTTATGCTACTGCTTCTATAATCTATAACATTATTGAAAATGTATTACAGATAAGTGTGGATCATCTGTGCTCATGTGACATAAACATATTTTACCATAGAAGGCATAACAAATGTTTCCCTAGTTTAAGCATGGACTGAAAATTTAAAATTTGATTTACATTTACAACATGAAGAAGGGAATTAACTGGGTAATTTGGATGCTGAAAAGTTGCCTGATATAGAAATTTAGTTCAATTAAAAAAATGGGTTTGGGATATGGCTAAGTAATAAGAATAGTTTTCTTACTTCTGCTCTTTGCTGGAATGAAACAGAATATGAATGATCAGAAGTTTATTTTGTTTTTAACAATTTTTGAATGAGGGTAGACAGATTTAGCCCTGAACCCATCAGTGTAGTAATGTTGAAGTTAAATCACAGTGTTCTAGAGAATAGTATAATTACTGGAAGCCACAAAAACTGGGTCAACTTAATACTTTAGTTGGATGACATGCTCTCATATTTTGGACAAACTAATCTTGGAATCCCAGCTGCTAGAAGCATCTGTTGTAGAGATAAAGAGAAAGAAAAGCAATATGTCATTTTTACCAGCTAAAAAAAATGAAGAATGTCATATTAGTCTATTTCTTTGCACAGATTGCCATAAAATCCCAACATTCCTTTGGGTTTAATTGTTTACTAATTTTTCAGGAAAATAAATCTTTAAAGCACTCAATCATTTAATAAGTACAATTCAGCACATAACAGACACTTTTTTTGGTCCATGATCATTTTAGTTTCAATCTCTTCCATATTGACTAGATAATTATTATCCAGATTCATATGTCATTAATTTTGCCAATAAAACAGGTTGAAAAGAGAACTGCTGACTTAAAATTAATATTCTCTCTTCTAACCTCAAAAAGAAAGGTTTTTACATGTATCAACAGAGTAGAATTCAAGAGTAATTTACTAGTATATATTTAGTTTCCAATATTTATTATAAGATGCTAAATGCAGCTGTTCAAGTTAATTGTTAAAACTACAGTCATTATAAGACATTAAATAAAATGCTTTTTAAAAAATGGAGGTACTGTAATCTTATGTGCAAACCTAAACCAACCTAAGTGACCAGAGAATACCTTCATATACCACAGAACCCTAACTAAATTAATATAAAACACTGAATTATTTCAGGAAGTTTATTAGACTTGTGATTAGTGCTGAACAATTAACTAAGAAAAATGGTACACAAAGTTTTGATTCTAATTCATTTAATAGCACAATGTCTAAAGGCATTTTCAATTAGCTACATTTGTTTGGATTTACTCATCTTTTCAATTTTTATCTTATCTTATCTTATCTTATCTTATCTTATCTTATCTTATCTTACCGTATCTTTATCTATTTCTTTTGAGAAAATGAGAACATGCTTGAGAGCAAGCAGGGGAGGGGCAGAGAGAGAGGAGAAAGAGAATCCCAAACAGTCTCTGCTCTGTCAGCACAGAGCCTGATGCAAGGCTTGATTTCACCAACCATGATATCATAAGCTGAGCTGAAATCAAGAGTCTGATGCTTAACTGACAGAGCCACTCAGGCACCCCCCATCTTTTCAAATTTATATAAAGCTTTGAAAAGAATGTTAAATGGCTACGACTTGGGTAATTATTTTTTAAATAAGGGATTTCTATCTTTTAACAAAGGTATCTTCTCAATAGGAAGTAATTGCTATGGAAAATCAATCAGAATGTTATATAACAACCAAACTTGGTTACACTTGCAAATAGTGGTAAATTACATTAGGAGGAGAGAGAAGCAACTTTTCTGAGTGGGAAAGATTTTCCTCATAATTGTGGTAAATTTAGACAAAGTATTCATATACTTTCTAGCAACAGTGTGTTCTGGAAGAAATTCAGAAATTATATGAAAAGAGATAGAGAGATACAGATATGTATTATTATCCTACCCTTTTGTCTGTGAAGGAAACCAAAACACCCAAGAAACTGAGAAGACACGTCCACATAAACTGGAAGAAAAAAAATCAGTAAGACTTTTTCCTAGTGTCAAGAGACTAAAGTATTCCAAAAAGAATAATAACGGATAAGCCAACAACCATACGGATGTCTAATGCAACCCTGAATGGCCCATAGCAAGGATTGGAATTCTTCCTAATTTTTCTAAGTGTTGCTAGTAAGCACCTCTACCCATTGTCTTTGGGGTGCCAATTTGAAACTTTTACCCATTTCCTCATCCTATCCTCTTCCTCCCCTTCTCTTTGTACAAGATTCTACTTTAAGGATAAAATAAAGCACCCACATTACTATCCAAACAATATAAAGAACTCATACAACTCAACAGAAAAAAAAAAATTAAAAAGTGGCCAGAGGAACTGAATAAACATCTCTCCAAAGAAGACGCACAATAGCCAACAGGTATGTGACAAGGTGCTCCATATCACTAATCGTCAAGGAACCACAATGACATATCACCTCATACTTGTTAGAATGGTTATCATCAAAAAGATAAGAGATAACAAATGCTGGTGTGGATGTGTAGGTAAGAGAACCCTGGGTGGTGTGGTGGGAGTGTAAATTGGTGCAGCCACTGAAAAACAATATGGAGGTTCCTCAATAAACTAAAACTAGAACAACCATATGATCCAGCAATTCCATTTCTGAGGATGGATATACCCGAAGGAAATGAAATCACAATCTCAAAGAGGTATCAGTACCTGCACATTCACTGAAGCATTATTTACAATAACCAAGATATGGAAAACAACCTAAGTGTCCACTGGCAGATGAATGGACAAAGAAAATGTGGTAAATATACGAAATATCATTCAGCCACAAAAAGAGGGAAATCCTGCCATTTGCAACAACATGGATGGACCCTGAAGGCATTAAACTCAGTGACATAAGTCAGATGGAGAAAGGCAAATACTGTGTGATCTCTTTTATATGTGGAATCTAAAAACAAACAAACAACAAACTCACAGAAACAGACAACAGGTTGGTGGTTGCCAGAGGTGAGGGTTCGGGGTGGTAGGGCAAATAGGTAAAAGGGGTCAAAAGGTACAAAAACTTCCAGTTATAAGATAATAAGTCATGGGGATGTAATGCACAGCATGGTGACTATAGTTAACAACACAGTATTGTACATTTTAGTTGTAAGAGAGTAGATATTAAAAGTTCTCATCAACAAAAAAAATCTTATATATTAACTAATTTAGTATGGTAATTATGTCTCAACTCATTATCTCAACTCAACTAATACATTATTATATGTTGGTTATATCTCAATATAGCTAGAAAAATATTTTAAGCAAACGAAAAAGAAGCCATCCAGCCTCACCTACCCTCAAAAAAGTGAAACTGATCCTTATATTCTCCTCACAGTCTCAGCAGAAGAGCCCATTTCTGCCCAGGACTGCCTTCCACCTGTATGCTAGAATTGAGACTCTTCTTTATGGAGAAAAAACCTCACTCTACCATTCATCACCTATCTGCTTCTCAAATGGCTTTTGGAATATAAACATGCTCAATTTTCACCATCTTTATAACAAAACAAGTGAACCACTAATAATAATCACACACACCTACAATATAGAAGGTCTCAAAAATTATCTAAAGAAAAGGACATAAGGAGGGAGGGATGGAGAGGGACACTTTCGAACAGCAGGAGAATGGCAAGGTGTGGAGGAGAATTTGCATAACAAAGCAAGGTGAAAATTATAAAAACAGAAGATACCCAACTTCAAAATTTTTACTTGACATAATATAAAAATGGTACCTATTTGTCATAAGGTTGACATCATATGTTTAATTCAATAAAATATAAGTTCTTTTCTATATTTACTCAAACTCTTTAAAATTTACAACACACATTTTATGATAGATCCAGTTTCCCCATTTACTTTAAGAGATAGTATTAATCTCCATAATAAAATTATATAATTTATGCATCTTAACAAAGAAAACATATAGCAACAATACTAAAGTAATACAATGCATTTCCAGGCCTTCCCACATAATGGGGCATTATTGCACAGGTAAATCATTTATCTCATGACCACCCAAGGAGCTAAACAGAACAGGTACTGTTATTGTCACTTTACAGTTGAGAAAATTGAACTTCAGAGAGTTTAAGAGGTACATACGCCTTGGAGCTGTGAATAAATTGAAGAAGAAGGTGAAGGTAAAAAGGAGAAATATTAGATTTGCTCTTCTGAAAACTTCTCAGTGGGAGAAGCACAATCTTAATCAGCAGCAACAAATACTTATTCAGCATTTACTTCTAGGAACCCAGCTCTGTCTTTCCTGTGATAGAAGTTTTATCAAAAGATAGAACAGCCATCACTTTCACAGCCCTTCAGACAGCAATTTTTTTTGAGAGACCTGGGCCTTTCAAATAATTTACTCCCCAAACGCTCTTAAATTCTAGGATGGCAGGAAAAGTAATCATTAACTGTTTAACATCTAACACGGCTAGCATATTATTTTCTTGGTTAAACTTATGATACAGTAAAGAGCTTTCTTCTGTGTGTGTGATATGCACATACTTTGTTCTTGGATAATTAATATGTATTAATTCAGGAATAACACTGCTCCCCTTTAGCCAGCACCTTCATGTTTCTCTTATTCTGTCCAACTAGAGTTTCTATTATCATGTTAGCTTTTTTTTTTTTTTTTTGCCTATACTAGCTGTTTTTTCAGGTGCTTTTATGTGGCCATCCTTTTGCCAATTTCAGAGCACCTGGACAACATATTTTTTTAAATATAATCATGAACAAGAAGGATTTAAGAGATCTCTATGCCTACTGCTATGTAAATGCGAATATCTTTTGAAGTTCGTCCAGAACTAAAATACCAGATTGCAGTAAGAAAATATTTGCAAGAAGTAGTGGATTATAAGTGATTTTTTACTCTTTTTCTAAAAAACACAATTTTAATAGTTCATATTACCTTGGCAATAAATACAGAAAAGTATTATAGGTCATGTAATTGTGGCATCTTTGCCTTAATGACATCTTGGTTTTATATATATATGTATATATATATATACACACACACATATATATATCTATATTTATGTATTATGTAACTATAAATTTTTATGCCAAATAAATGTGATCAGGAGTAAGACTTCCATTTATAATTTTTCCCCAAGGAAAAATGTTGCCTATTTATTCACAATCTGTATTAGGACTGCTTTCCAACTTGTTTTGATGAAGAGGAGAGATTTCTGATCTTTCTTGCTTGACTTCTCAGAACTAAACATCAGGAGGCAAGCGATGTGCAAGAGACTTACCCACTCTTCCTCATCATAGTCTGAATGATGTGGTATGGAGTCCTGCCTTCTCATCGGTGGGGGTGGGTCCTGGGGACAGCTCTCCTCTGTGCTGTTCTTAGGAGAGGGTGGTTTCTTAAGGACACCTCCTGGCCTGGCAGTGTAGAGGGCTAAAAGAGCACTTCTTACCAACTGATCCTTGAAGGCATGTACAAAAAGCTCTGTCTGGAAAGAAATTGACAAGGATTAGAAACACCATGGTAGGCATCTCAGCATAGAGCTATGAAAAGGTCAACCGCAGATTTGTTGGCACATAAGTGGTGTGCATGGTGGAAAAAGTACAGGCGACAGAGAGAGAAAATGATTCATACCAATCAATGAAAATAGTTGAGTTTTGGGATGATGCCAAGGTCTTGAGTCCTCCTGTTCTAAAAGTTAATGCTGAGGTTCTGTGGGTACTATAAACACCAGCTGTCTCCTCAGCCCCCTCTCTTTTAATTCTAAATTCTGTCTTTGAAGATGAATTTCACTAGAGATAATCATTTGAACACTGTCTACCTGCTGCACCTTTCAAGTAATTCCAAATGCACCTTAAAAGAAAATGTGATCAGACTATGTATATTCTATAGTTTAAACAGAGTGAAAGTCTAAAGAAAGGAATATGTATCTTTAAAAATAGAGGCAGGAAACCTTTTTTTTTTCTTTTTAGCATCCTGAGTAGATTTCAATAGTAGAGATGGTATAGGCAGTTTTCCCATGAAAATATTTGACTTTTATTCCTTATCATCACCCCCTAAACTGTCTCCTCCACCAAATGGTTTCACTAATGCTCAATGTTAATGAGGCTGCTGTGAAACTTGCTATGGTAGATTTTACAAGCTGGTGGTAAATACCTAGTAAGTACTATAGAAATGACAGCTTCCCAACAATAAAGAATTTTACAACAGTACTTTGCAATTTCCTGATGAAATGTTTAATAGCTTCACCCTGTACTATACTGGATGATGTAGTAATTGATCTTCTGTATTATACTACACTTAACATGCATGTGGTCTAACAATCTATTCATTCAGAATAGAGTAGTAACTCAAACATTGACTCATATTGCCAACACAATCACATATTGTAATCTGTTGAGAAGAAGCCCTTTAAATCATAGCATTATTTTGAATAATAGTTGATATCACCATTTCATGAGACACTTGGATGTAATGCTGACTTCACCATCACTGTAACTCAAGGTAATCATTTACTGGCGTATTCTCAATATGCATTCAACAGTGCCATGTCTAACAAATGGTTACTAAATTATCCCTTAAAAACCCCTGTTGTGTCAGCAATTAAAGAAAACCAGTTAAACCCCATGCAAAACAATTGCCTAATAAGACTATGTTAATAAGACTACATATGCTAATAGGACTACATAGTTAAGTCTTTGCAATAGATCATGAAATTCTACAGTTGCATAAGACCTTAAAGTCAGACCTCTCATTAACCAGGTAAAGAAACTAAAAAGGAAGAGTGGTGTCCTGTCCTAGAACAGACTGCTTACCAGTAACACAAAGGGAACAGAGCTGTAGTTTCTAACAAATTCAGTAGCTTTTCCCCATACTCCACCCCACCTTTCAACCCACCATCACCTGCATGCTTCTGTCCTTCCCCCCTTTCTTCCTTAACCCCAAGCTCCTCAAGCGCTTTGGACGTCTACTTGCTCCTATAATTAATCACGTCTACAATTGTCAGTGTAACTATCTTCACTGTTAAACTTTACTGATGTTTTTAAATGCTCTTTTAATCTATTGGTTGTATTGAAAGCACTTTGAAGGTAAGTAGACAAGAAACATTTAAAAAAGGATACACAAGAATAAAATGTTGAGAAATATTTTGGTAATAATTTAGGAAAACAAAATGAAAACGGAGCTTATAGTGAAAAGGCATAAAAAGAAGCATTAATTGATGTTCACAATGAAGTGTTAAAATGAAAATGAACAATACAAAAAAAAATACTGATGAAAAATGTAGCTAGACAGTACTCACACAAGGCAATATAGTTATAACAAAATAGGGAAACATGTTATTTACATAGTTTTCATAGAGCCTGGATAGATCCATCAATGTGAATTTAAATATTTAAAAATGCAAATTTACTTCCATTCAGCTTAACTAAACTATTTCTCTATTGATAGATTCAATAAATTCTTTTGACTTATTTTTAGAGCAAAACAGCTTGCCTTCTTTGAATTCCTGCTACTACAGCTCCAGTCTCCATAACATCACCTAATTACTATGTAGCTGAATATATATTCACACCCAGTGAAATCTAAAGTTCTTATAATTGCCATCATTTTCTTTCCATTGCATGCATGCACAGAGATTCCACTTCATTTATTCAAATCTCATTTGAGTTGATTTATCACCAAAGGCATAAAAGATAGTACAGTAGATTCGTGCAATTTTACAACCCAGAATTTTCTTGGAGGGGGGGGGGGTAGCTGAATGAACACACAAAATCTTATAGAAACACTTTGTGTCTATATTGGAAAATTCATCTGACTGGAAACTCTATGAATAGCCATGATCTTTTGCAGAGAATTGCACTTTGATAGAAAATAGCCATAATTCCATTACTATATCCATATGACCTGGAAATTTTCTTGACTAGCACTACTTAGTAAATGTAGACCAATGCAGATCCTGATGTTTTACACTCAAAATAAATTAGCTTGAAGGGATTAATGTAATCACTCAATTCCAGTACATCTGTATGCTGCTGTTCTTGCAACAGAGATGAAACTAAGGAAGTTCAAAGTCATGGGAAGGATGCGGAGTTGCCTATTGACTCAAAGTACTGAAAACCTTTTTCCTTTTCTGACTCTGCTCATACTGCATTAAATGAAAGGAAAAAGGCTGTCTACATGTTATCATAAGGGTAGGCAAATCAATTTATTTAAAACAGTTTAATAATATAGCAAAATAAGCATAAACTCTGTACCTCAGGTGGATCATTTCATTTGTTTGATATTAAAAAAGAGAAAGAAATGGTATCTTAAAAATGAAATGTTTTCTTGCCTTCCTGACATTTTTCCAATTCATGTTCTCATGCAAATGTTCTTCAAAGTAACACACAGAATTATCTACAAGTATAAAACCAGTAAAATTACTTCTTCTGGGGATGAATTTCCTAGGTTCCTAAATATTAAGGGCAGAGGAATAGTTAGGAATATGTTTATTTAAAACTACCCTTTTTAACTAGAGATCTCAACAAATTAAGCAAAGTCTCATAGTATTTAAAAGCTTTTTTTCGATGAAAAAATTCAAAACGATGCCTAACCCCACCTGCAAGACAGAAGTAGCCAATGACATAAACAGGTGATTATTATTTTAGTAGTCATGTATATGACAAAAAAGAATCCTGTTTATTTTTTTTCCCCCGACCTTACCATTCCCTATTATTTTGCACCCAACTAGCCTCTCTTACTTTCATCACCTGCATGGTCCCTATCTAATATCGCTTGATTATTATTTAGATATGCTTGGGGTGCCTGGGTGGCTCAGTCGGTTAAGCATCCGAGTTCGGCTCAGGTCATAATCTCGCGTCCGTGAGTTCAAGCCCTGTGTCAGACAGCTCAGAGCCTGGAGCCTGTTTCAGATTCTGTGTCTCCCTCTTTCTCTCTCCTCCCCCGCTCATGCTCTGTCTCTCTCTTCTCAAAAATAAATAAACGTTAAAAAAATTAGATATGCTTGACATATAATATTATATTAGTTTCATGTGTACAGTATAAGAATTCAATTTTTGAATATATTGCAACACTATCACCACAATAAGTCTGTTTATTTTTAAAATTTTGATATACTTTAATTATTGCATAGGGCAATAGTGCTATACTCTGGAATTAGTACATAAATATGTATGTTTTTCTACATTCCCTAAAGAAAAGAACACGGAACCTTCAGGAGAGTTACTTGACATCTGGGCAGATCATACAAATTATGCACTTGACCTTGGCTAAATCACATAACAACTTTTCTCCAGTTTGCACAAAATTACAATGCTTACCTATGAAACCTCATAGCTGTTCACTGTAAACTGTGAACTCTTCTATTTATGCTCCCCTTTCTTGAATGATCTTTTCAGTTTCCTTTGTTGACTCAACATCCCAGACTCACTCAAAATATGGTAAACAAATCCTAAGGGACCTTAAACCACTTTCTTGAGAGCATTATTTTCCCCATTAGATATATAACACATTTCCCCATAGCTTCAACTACTCTCTTTATGCCACAGTCTCTAAAATCCATCTCTATCCACCTCTTGAACCAGTACTGTCACCTGTTTCCACCTGAAAGTCTTTCAAGGTTAGAAGTCACAGCCTGATCTCAAGTGTTTTCAATAAATGTGTTCTTCCCAGCTTTTCAAACTGTGTGGTGTCACCATTATGCAGCAACTCAGCGCCCAAATGTCTGGATCATCTTCAGCAATATTCATCTTCTAGATTAGTCATTAATTTCTACAAGTTATACTTTTTCAGTAATTTCAAAGATTATGTCCACAGCTAGTCCCAGTTAAGATCCTTTCTACATTCCATGTGGATACTTTCCATAGTCTCCTTACTGATTGATTTATTTTTCCTAAGCTAATGCTTTATTTTATGGGATGTTCTTCAAGGTCACTAATATTAAAATGTAGACATCTGAGTCCCAGCCCAGCAGCTGAGTCAGAATTTGTATTTTTAGCAAGCTCCCCCAAGAGGAATGCTGACATTTTGTAATGCCCAATAATGTCCAATAATTCAAATCCACTGTCTAGCTCAGCTTCTCTATTCTATGAGGATCATCTTCACAAAGCATGTCTCCAATCCTTCCTCACTCAATGACCTTCCAACTTACAAGAGACTTTCTCTTGGGTGAATAACCAGGAGTGAAATGGCTAGATCATATACATATATAAACAAATGTATATATAAACATATATATAAACACACATTCATATTTATTATATATATTTATATAAACATTATGAGACACTGCTGAACTATTTTTCAAAGTGTGCAAGTAATTATGTAAGTAATATATGAATGTTCCAGTCATTTCATATCCTCCCCAACTCCTCATATGCTTAACCTTTTTGATTTCAGCTATTCTAGTGGGTAGTTAGTATTACCTCATTTTAGTTTATTTCCCTAAAAACAAATGATGATGAGCATCTTTACGTGTGTTTATTTGCCATCCATATATCTTCTCTGATGAAATATCATTTCAATTTTTTTGCCCATTTTAAATTAAGTCACTTGTCTTATTATTAAAGTATAAGAATATGTATTCTGATGATTTCCTTTGTAACATACATAGTTTACAAATATTTTCTCAGTCCAGACTTGCCTTCTCACTTTTTAATAATGTCATCTGAATGTCTCCTGAAAACTTTAATGAAAGTTTTTGATTTTGATGATGCCTTATATATCACGTGTTTTCTTTTATTGGTTCATACTTTTTGTGTTCCAAGAAATATTTGCCTAATCCAAGATGACAAAAAATTTTTCCTATGTTGTCTTCTAGAAGTTTGTCTGTTTGCTTCTTTCTTTTAGCTTGTATATTAAGATTTATGCTCTATTTTGAATTAAATTTTATAGATATGTGAGGTAAAGATAAGGAAAGGTTTTTTTTTTTTTTTACATATGGATATCCAATTGTTCCTGAGTTTTATGTTAAGAATACATCATTTTCCCAATGAATTTTCTTTGGTCTTTCTCTAAGGTTATTTGAACATATATGTGTGGGTCTATTTCTAGATTCTCTATTCCATTATATTGATAGCTATGTTTACCCTAGAAAGTTACTAACCACAGAATACAATCAGTATTATTTTTATTTTAAAGAGTAAATATGTTTAAGTAAATTAAAGTTTGGTTTTTTAAAAATATATCTGTCTACATACTTACCATTTCTGGTACTCTTTATTCTTTTATAGATCCATTTTCCCCCTCATGTTATCACTTTCTTTGGCCTGAAGACTTTACTTTAAAATTTATAGTAGTACAAGTTTGCTATGAAATCTCCCAGTTTTTATTTGTCCAAATGGTCTTTATTTCATCTTTATGTTTGAAAGATATCTTCTGTAGATAAGGAATTATAATTTGTGTGTGTATATCAGTACTTTGAAGATGTTACTCTATAAGAACATCTAATAAGCCTGTGAATAATTCTGTTATATGTTCCTTTGCAGATAATGTGCCTTTTCCCCCTCAATTTTCACTTTATCTCTGTTTCTCAGTAGTTTGATGATGTACCTGCATTTTTTTAAATGTTTATTCTGCTTAGAGTACATTGAGCTTCTTGGATCTATAGTTTCATTTTCTCATTAAATTTTGAAGAATTTCCATCATCGTTTCAGCAAGCATTTTTCTATTTTCCTTTCTGCTTCTTCTAGGACTCTGATTAATGCATATTAGACTTCTTGGTATTGTTGGATAAGTCATATTCTATTTATGTTTTTACGTCTTTTTTATCTCTGTACTACATTTAAATAGTTTCTAATACTATGTTTGAAAATTCACTATTTATTCTTCTGAAGTGACTCATCTGCTAATTCTACCTAGTACATGTTTTTATTTCAAATATTATATTTTATATTTTTCTTATTTCTGTATTATTCTTTTTTAATCTTCCATTTTCCTCTTCATCCTGTTTGTGTGTTTCTCTGCTTCCCTAAATATATGGACTATATTTATAATTGCTGTTGTAAGGTCCTTATCTGTTAATTTCATCATCTCTATTATTTCTGGGTCTGTTTCTATTGCTTGATTTTTCTTCTGGTTGTGGGTCATATATTCCTGCTTAATTGTTTGCTTGGTATATGCTTATCTCATCAATGAAATGTTTACCATTTAACGAGGAGTATAAGAAGAAGAAATAGGAGTTCTATCATGAAATTTCATCTTCATTTATACTTTTATATACATTCATGTATACTTTCACCAACTATAAAAAAAAAAGCAAAGAAAAGAACCTCTACTCATTAAGTTCTGTTTGGTTTGGAACTGAGATAGATCTAGGAGTGACTGAAGTAAATAAAAGTAAAAATTCCTTCTCAGTATCTAAGTAATCAACATAATCAATGTATTATTTATATCTTCAACTTCTTAGTATACTGGCTTCCTGGTATTGTCATTAAAACAAAATTAAGAAAACAAAACAAAACAACCAGAACATTTCTAAGAGTACCCTGAGTTAAATGTTAGACTGAAATGTTTTTGTTGTCTTTGTTGCTGCTGTTTGCTTTTGTTTTTGTTTTTCACTTTTGGAATACACAGGATATTTCAGTATATTATGTTAAAGGACACTAGGAATTAGAAGTTGTGAGATTTTCTCAAATATACTGTGAGCATAGCCTCTAATATTAGCAACAAAATCTTTTTGTTGTTGTTTTTTTACCATCTAGCAATTTTCATAATGTGAAACACCCCATTCTTTTAAATTTTAGGTTATAAAAGTTAAGGTCCGTGTCTACGTAGCATTTGTCATACAGCATTAGTACAATACCACACACAATTAAGTGCTCAATATTGTTTTTTGATGAGCAAGAATAATAATGATTTTCTACACAAGATCTCTCCATCTCTATGGATAGAGAATGTGATGAGCATTTAAAGTTGATGTCACACATATATCTAAGCTGTGAGAGATAGATACCTATATCTCTTAAGTCCTTATTTTTTCAGTTCAAATTTAGTCACATTACTTTTTTCTCCCTTTTATTTTTCATAGTATTGCATACTTTCAGTCTAGCAAAAAGGAAAATACATTTTAACCCACTCTATTATTAACCTTTCAGATCTTATGTCAAAAATTTGGCCTATCCTTTGTCTTCTCTGTTAAAATTATTCATATAAACTCAGTTTTCCTTTTCTTATGATCCTATATCATAAGATTAAATAATTTCTTTATTATTTTCATGAATTAATATGCAAGGAACAAACCCAGTCATCCATAAGAAGGCATACTAATAATTAAAAAACAGAACAATTTAATTACACTTGTGCACATTAGGACATGACAAATTTTTAGAAAATTCTTATTCTTACAGAATTTCAGTTTTATCTTTCCTATTCCCACTCTGACCTCTCTACTTGTTTCCTTAATCATATACACAAGTGTCCATCATGGAACTCATGGAACATTTGACCATATTGTATAGTGGTTAAGCTCACAACATATGGAGCTAGACTCACAAGTTGTGTGATTTTGGGTGCATTATATATATTTCTGTACCTCGGTTTCCTCTACTTTATAAAATAAGGACACTAACAGCACCTATTTCATGGGGCGCCTGGGTGGCTCAGTTGGTTGGGCGACCACCTTCGGCTCAGGTCATGATCTTACAGTTTGTGAGTTCGAGCCTCGCGTCGGGCTCAGTGCTGACAGCTCAGAGCCCGGAGCCTGCTTCAGATTCTGTGTGTCCCCCTCTCTCTACCCCTCCCCTGCTCACACTCTGTGTCTCTCTGTCTCTCAGTAATAAATAAATGTTAAAAAGAAAACAGTACCTATTTCATAGGATTAGAAAGATTAAATGTTGAAAATAATAGTGCCCACCTCATGGGCTTGTAAAATGTTGTAATAATGTCTCACTCACAGTTATTAAACCTCCAATAAATGTTAGTTATTATTGTCATCATCATTAGCATCATAACCATTATCTCAAGAACCTTGAATCTCTTGGGAAGAACAAGAATAGACCTTTCTTATTCCATTTTGTGCACCTAGTGTAATTAGTATGAATTCAGTAAATATTTTTACTTTTCATAAATTGTGTTTGTTTGTCTTCTCCACCAATAAATGTTTAGAGGAATGGAATTTTGCTGGTGAGCCTTAGTCTTAGTCTTGGTTATCATTAACAGTAGAGATGATGTGAATTGACCTTGGATCTACAAATATTGCTCCTCTGAGATTCAATATGCACTTGGATCTCTCTGTTGTCCTTTGCTTCCATCCCCAGACTCTGAGCATACATTGATCTGATAATGTGTCCACTGCTATCATCTCCAGAAGCTACATGTTACCTAATAGGAGAGATTCCATCTCATTACAAAACAACTGAATGCCTTCTACTATACTACGCATGGGCTTCCCTCAGCCCTACACAGCCTCCTTAGTCAATACAGAGAACTCTCCCATATTGGGCTTGGACTTTCCCTGATGCATATGAACATAGATAATTCCTATTGAATATGCTACATGAATGAGCTCCAGAGACAACTGAATGACTTATTTTCTAAACATACCAGTTCAGATTCAATAAAAGAAACAAGGGGACTAATAATAGAGAAACGTTTTATGCTCTGACCCACAGTGTGCAAGACCCTGATCTTAAAAACAGAATGTTTTAGGGGTGCCTGGCTGGCTCAGGGGATAGAGCATGCAACTCTTGATCTTGGGGTTATAAGTTTGAGTCCCACATTGGGGGTTTAGATTACCTACAGATAAAATCTTAAAACAACAATAAAACCCCAAAATATTTTAAGCTAAATATTCTAATATTAAATATTGAGACTATTTATCTTTTATGCTAAGTTCGCGGATCATACTTTATTTTAAACTGTAAGCTATCAGCTGCCTCCATAGATTATGCAAAACTCTGTTAACTTAGATAATTCTTTGAAATTCCAGGCATAAATTCTTAAAGTAATGCATGCCTTGCAAACTTAAAAAAAGATCCCTCTGATTTCAAAGGTTGACAGACTTATAAGTAGGTGAAGCTTGTCTACTCAGTAGAAAAACATAGGGTAAAATTTGGGAGCAATGCTGAGTTAAAGGAGAAAATACATACTCTGTTCCACCCCTCTCCCCAATCACTGCAGCAAGGTGTGAAGGATGTATGAAATGACAAATCCCTGGCCCAATGCACGGGAAGAATATAAATACTGCTCTGTAATCACTGCAGTGATGTGCCATTTGCTAAAATTTTCTGCTTAAGTGAGCCCAGAAAAACCTCCTATCATCTGCAAATCAAAAAAAGAAATCAGCTCAAATGAAATTATATTATTTTACTATATACAACACTCCCCTCTTTTCCCTCTTTTTTTTCTAGTCCTAACATATTTATTGGCTATTAGCCATACTTATCGACCATTAAGATACTTAAGTATTACTGAGAAGTATGCCTAATGAAAAATGTTTAAAAATTTTTAAAAAAGAAGTGTCAAAACACATATATAACCCATAGGATATCAGAAGGATTTTCCATTCCAGAGTCAACCAGACCTGGGTTTGAATCTTGGTTTTGTTTGCATCTAGCTGTGTGATTTCATACATCTTTTTAACTTCTCTGAGCCTTAATCATTTTCCTTTGTGAGGCAGAGTTAATATGTACTCACAATGTGAAAATTAAGTTTGAAGATTAAGTGAAATAATATAAGTCATAAAGCGCAATATTTGGCAAAGTAGAGTATTGGTAAAATTTGGGTCAATTTTTTCTTTTCTTTTCATGATGGAAGTACCTGTTGTGTCATAGAAAGAATGCTACATTTTGAACTGGAAGTCTTGGATTTTCATTTTTCACTTTATAATTTATGAGGTAATTTTGTTGACCTGTTTGAATAGATATTAGCTAGTTTTTAAGGAAAATAGATATTAGTTTCATTCTATAAGAAAAATAAATGATAATGTATACATTAAAATGTTTAATAAGCAGCAGGTATTCATATTATAAATTGACATATTTGAATAAAAAATATATACATATATAATACCCAAGTTTCCATCAATCTCTTCTTTAGGGACATGAAAAACTATACTTGTTTTATTCTAAAATGATACCATGAGAATTTTGTTTCTTCTCAGTTTCTTCAAGGGCATATTTATTGGAAGTATCTCATAATAAACTGCAAGATGTCCTCAGAATGTGAAGGTTAAGGATAAGTGTATTGGAATTGGACTCCAGGACACCTGGTTTTACATTTAAAATCAAGCTGCAATTTGTCTTTTCAATCTTGGTTCTCTCTGTACTTTTCAGCTGCCTTAATTAGTTATGAAAGTTGATGTTGATGATTTACCTCATGCCAGACTACTTCTTCTCTTTGTATATACTGGGGGAAGTCACCTTTGAAAGAAAAATTCGGCGTAGGTCCCACTACATTACAAACAAGAGCTAATATTTTTGGAAATTTTTAAAACCTTCTCCCAGTAGATAATGTTGTAGAAAGCAAACCAAAGCAGAGGAATTACCCCATGCCACTGATAAGAATCCACATCAAAGTGGTGCTTTCAAATGAGGTGACATTCCTATTCAAATGTATAGCTTCATATGCATAAAAATTAGTGGATCACCAGAGGAAAATAATTTTTAAAATCTAATTCAACTCACTTAATAAGACCATGAGCCAAAGAAAATGAAAGATGTCAAGAAAAAGAGAAAATATATATCAGCCAATAACAGGTTTCATTTCCTACATAAAAAAAAATTAATGCTTAGTAAGATTTGACAAGAGAATGAGGCCAATTCATTTTGATCCTGTGGCAATACTTTGAAGCTTACTTTTTAACCTAGTCTATTTTACATTTCCAGATGCTGTGAAAGGCAATGTATGCAGAAAGCAACACCAATGGGGATTTGGGTATTTCATTTTCCCCACTGTAGTAGTGATTTGGATCTTACTTTTTCTGAAAGCATCTTTAAAGAATTCTTCAGGCTGTCTGGAGAATGCTGGCTTGCAGAATTAAGCAGGAGGTCCGCATGGGTTGCTATCAGAGGTTGTAGTTGATTGATGTTGCTGAGAACTTCTTTTGCTTTGGCTGTGTTTTCAGGTGAATAGTAAATAAACTGGTATCCAGTACTGGAACAACAAAGATAAAGGCAAGTTACACAAAAAGTAGAAAGAATTTGCAGCTCTCAGTACCAGATGGCAAATGAGAAACAGAACTCCAAATAGCATGACTTCCTTTTGAACAGATAAGAACTATTCTAAGAGAACTTTACGATGTCCTAAGAGTTTTTTTAGGTAAAATAACCAAGACAATTTTCAAGACCAAGATTTTTTTTGTAGTGTTTTTTTTTTCAAATTTTTAAATGTTTATTTATTTTTGAGAAAGAATGAGATGGAATGTGAGTAGGATAGGGGCAGAGAGAGAGAGAGAGGGAGACACAGAATCCGAAGCAAGCTCAAGGCTTTTGAGCTGTCAGCACAGAGCCTGATGTGGGCTCAAACTCATGAACCTTGAGATCATGACCTGAGCTGAAGTTGGACCCTTACCGACTGAGTCATCCAGGTGACCCTAAGATTTTTAAGTGAAATAAATTCAGTTCTGCTCAACCGCCAGGAAGATTCTTTATAATTACATATGTCAGGTATTAATATTCAAAACAAATTATTGTTAATCACTAGAAAACTTGAAGTCACATTAGTATCCAAGTGAGAAGTATAAGCCTTTATATTCAGGCCAATCTGAATATAAATCCTGGCTCTGCTCCCTTGTAGCTAGGTGATCTTAGGCAAGCTTCAGTTTCCTTTTCAGGAAATTAGGAATAAATATACAAAACTTCTAAGAGGTGGGTAAGACTGATCATAATTCATGTGAAATGCCTAAAATAGTGTCTGATACAGAGCAAGCATTCAATAACTACTACCTATATTCCCCCCACCCCTGTGATACGTAGGGCAGGGTTAGTAAACTTTAATAGCTGAGAAATGGGGAGAAAACAAATTAATGCCAAGTGGGCATATGGAGAATTTTATTGGATAGAAAAATATTTATAGCATAAAAATTTGATTATGCTATTTTGTCTCTACCCATTTTGTTCCTAGTAGTTTCTCATTTAACTTGTAAAAAACAAAATTTAAAACTGATTACCAACTGAGGAATATCTGACTTTTATAATCATCATCTAAGAATTAGTCAAGCATACTATGGGGGTAAGGATTCCACAAAAGGAAGGAATCTTTGGATTAGGAAAGACAAAGGAGGCATTCCAGCAGGGAAAGAAATAAACCCAACAAATACTAGCCAAACAAGAAAAAAAAAAAAAGAGGGAAGTTCACAGAACTTGTTTGCATCCTCCCGCAGTCAACTGTCAAAGCACTTTTCATACACCCTGCATTCTGTGTTGAGTATTTATTATTTTCTTTACATTTACAAGTTAAATTGTTAAAATTCTCAGAATTCCATTTCTTATTTAGAAATATGAGAATCTGTTAGAAAAACTAACATCTTGGGAGCACTCTCCCTTTCCATTCACACTAATGATTTTTAGGGGAAAGTACCAGTTTCTTCAGGAAGACAACACTCCTTTTGTAAACATATAATGACTATTCCTATCATTGATTGATTGATTGATTGATCTCAATGATTAAAAGAAAAATCCTTGGTTGCTTAGACTATTCAGAAGCTAGGACAAGAATTTGATGAGGGGTACATGTTTGTGAAGGCTAAGAAACACATCGCTAGTGTGTGTCACAGAAGAATTGGCTCTTAATTTTATACTAACAGACTTTTAAATTTCAGAAGTGAGAGTTTAAAAATAAAACATGACTTAACTACTTATTGTACATATTTCAATGCAAATTAAAGCAAATGGTAAAGAACAATGGTGAGGAGGAGAAAGAAAACAGTTGTCCCTGCCAATTATCTAGAACTCTTTCCAACTCATCTGATCTCAAGCAGGAGTGTGTTAAGACCTCTAACAAAAATCACGAACTGGGATGTCTCCTTTACTCATCTGTACTCAGATGGGATACAAAGTTCAATCCAAAACAATCCGTAGGAAATCAAACAACTCTGTGTTATTTTTGCAAAGAAAATGATTATCTTAAGATATTAGTGTGTCACCGGGATGGGGATGATGTTTGATACCCAGCACCTCTAACAGTGGAGAGAGACTTAACTATAGGCCTGACATGGAAAGCAATGTGTAGTAGCTGCTTGGTGGTCCCTTACACAGATCTGCTCTTCTGTCATAATTTGCTTTCTGGTGTCATCTTCTGGGTACTGACAGGCCTCGCACGGTTTACCTCTTGGAAAGCAGAGCTCTGGAGGCCATGTGTAGACTTCCATCTTCCTCTTCACATAACTGTCCTCCCTGAGTGGGTCATTCTTGCTTCTCCTAATTTACTCCCATGCATTCTTTTTGACTCCTGTCCCCAATGTCTCCCTTCTTTACTCATATCATACTTCCCTGCCAGTTCACTGTTACTTTATTGCTGAATGTTATCTAATTTCATTATTGTTTTCTACATATTTCTTGCTTTGCAAATTATTTTAGACTCTCCTCTCCAGTTGAGTCTACTACATACCTTTTCCAGATTTATTTCTCACATGTTCTTTCCACTATTGCTAGTTCAGTGGTCCTTAAATTTGAGCAGGCATACAATTCACTTGCGGATGAGGAGAGGGTCTGGGCATTTGCTTAAAAAATGTAGATTTCCTGGCAACACTGAGATTCTGCCTCAGTGGGTTGTGGCATTTGTAAAAACTATCTCGGTGAAAATCCTGATGCAGAGACACAGCTGAGCACTTCTATTTTATTTTTTAAAAAGGTTTTATTTATTTAAGAGAGAGAGAGACAGAGAGAACAGGGGAGGGGCAGAGAGAGAGGCAGAGAGAGAGAATCCCAAGCAAGCTTAGCACTATTAGCCCAGAGTCCAACTTGGGACTTGAAATCACAAACTGTGAGATGATGCCCTGAGCAGAAACCAAGAGTCAGATGCTCAACCCACTGAGCCACCCAGGCGCCCCAGCTGAGCACTTTTAGAGACACTGTTGCCATTGGTTTGGCTGTGAATCCCCTCTACACCCTTGACCTTGCTACACAGTGACCTTAATAATAAAGGTTCTTTTTCTTATTCTTAGTTCCAAGTTCCTTATTCTTAATTTATTCTAATTTCCATGATACTCTTTCCAAGGCTATCTTTGTACTCCGTCTTTATATCTAGCACCAGTTGTTTTGGTCCTTTCTCATTACCAGTGCTGCCTCCCCTCACTTTTCCCCACCATTCCTTCATCTTTTCCTTCCCAGCATACCGGCTTTCCTCATCCTTTCCTCCCCCAATCTCCCCGGTGGTAGGACATTATCCTAACTCCTTCCCCCTCCTCATAAGTCAGTCTCCACTGGAGCAAAGTTACATAGCAGCTGTTGATGCTCCCAATTAGGTCACCTAATAATGAGCATCTTACCTACTGAGGCAGAAAGATTCATTTTCCACAATAAAAGCCAATGTTAATGTCCAGGGTGAAATACTATGGTATGGGAAAAAAAATATCGCCACCCACAAAATAATTTTAAGTATACATAAATTTCCTCTACCTATTCAGTGCCTTACTCTTTAAACATGTCATATATTTTAATAGTTATAGCTTTTTAAATGGGAAGTTATGAGTATAATTTAATTATCGAGATAAAAAGTATATAGCTAAACTCTATTTTATAGTGGTCTGAAATTGAAACTGAATCCAAACACTTGAATCAACTATCAATCAGACAAAACCAGAAGAAAGACAAAGTATGTGCTTGGACAAAAAATACTTTATGGGATGTAAGTGATATAGCAAATCATGGATAATGAAAATTGAAATTAATTTTGTAATATTTTTCTATTGATGAAACAGTAGACAAAAGTGCATTATCTGTATATAGACACACTTTAATATGTATCTATTTAATTATTATCAGTTTAATTAGAACACCTCCCCATAACTCATAGAGGCATGTACGTGTTGTTACCAGAGAAGTTATATTTGGGAGGTGTAAAGTAAAATAAAGCACTCAGTGAAATAACATTCATATTCATAAACTCTAATTGCTAACCAAAATTCAACCAAAACAGGATCATATCCTCTTACGTTTATTCCACCTCGGTCGCTTTTTTGCTGGTCCTCCTTATCTCCCCACCTTGCAGTGTCGGCACCTTCCAAAGCTCACTTCTTAGGGCACTTCCTTTTTTTAGTCCCCAGGCCCTTCCTAAGTAATTTCATTTAATCTTGTGGTTTAAATACTTTAGTTGTGAAGATTCCCAAGTTCACATCTCTAGCCTAGACCTTTTTCCCTGAACTCTAATTAAAAACAAAAGCTCTCCTCTTGACAGCTCCAATTTATCCTGTCCCAAACTGAACTCCCTATCTGCTCCTCATTCTCAATAACCAGCTCTTTCTACACGCTTCCCCATCTTAGTTCATGGCAAGTCCGTTCGATGTGATGTATGTCTATTCTCTTCCTCTTTTACCTTTTTCTTTTTTTTTCTTTTCTTTTTTTTTTCCCCAGAAAATTTCTGTTATTTCCTTCAAAACATATGCAGAATTCTTGGGGCGCCTGAGTGGCTCAGTCGGTTAAGCGTCCGACTTCGGCTCAGGTCATGATCTCACGGTCTGTGAGTTCGAGCCCCACGTTGGGCTCTGTGCTGACGGCTCAGAGTCTGGAGACTGCTTCGGATTCTGTCTCCCTCTCTCTCTGACCCTCCCCCATTCATGCTTTGTCTCTCTCTGTCTCAAAAATAAATTAACATTAAAAAAAAAAAGGATTCAATCACTTATTTCCACACTCATTGCAACATCCCTGGTGCAAGCCCCTATCATCTTCTACCTAAAAATTGTTTTTCCCATCTCTGCCCTTACTCTAAGACATTGAAATTCTGGGCTTATGCCTAGGGTTGAAGGAGGCAGGTGACAGGTGAGGAGAGAGAAATAAAGCAAGTGCTTCTTTAGCTTCCTGCCCACACCCAGATCCTGGGACTTGCTCTGCCACTTATCTGTGCCTTTCCTCCTCCATGCCCCTGCAACCTCCACTCCTTAACCCATTTGCCCAACCAAGCCACTATTTTGGTAAATAGAGTCGTGGAAGAGTATATGTTAGAGATGATGAACAGTCAAGGAGAAAAAAAGGGAAGGAAAAGATCAGGGAAGAGAGGCAGAGGCAGAAGAGGATCAGGATTGAGGAACATAGGGGAAAAAATGCTATACAATAATGTGCCTCTGCTCCTGTGGCAGAACTAAATCTCCAGAGAAAAACCTGAGGACTATTTCCACTTATTTTTTTTTCCCAACTCAAGCACTACTTGTAAAAAAACGATCTTTGAATCCAGAGGGAGGGATAGACATTCTCTCAGTTCTAACTGAGAAGAAAACTATGTGGATAATAAATGAAAATTTACACCTTAGTGCACTTGAATATATATACCCTTTTGGCTTCACAGGGTTTAACAATGTGCTTCATGAAATTGTAGAAGGTAAACACATACCTCTCTGCTTTCCCCCATGCATCCTTTCCATTTTTTGATAGAATTATAACTTAGAGAAAAGAACTCTAAGGAAAATGGGATTTGATTTTGTTTGCCTCCTATGGACTTCACTTACATAATTAAATTAGTTACATGATCAAAGCTTAAATTAATGCTTATCTTTGAAACTACTCTTTTTAAAAAATTTTAGTTTCATGGAAATTTTAGGATCATTGTTTTGAACAGTACACTTGATTCTGCCATTTATTACCTCTGTGACAGGTGATACTAATTAAGAGGAAAAAAAATCCTACAATTCATTTCAGCTCAACTTACCTTCGAATGAAATTTGCCTATGGTCTCTGATCACAGTGGCTCCTACTATCCCACTTTTCAGTTTACAAGTTCTTATCTGCAATTTCTTAACCATTAAGACCTTTCTTTTTTTTAATGTTTATTTATATTTGAGAAACAGCATGCATGTGTGGGGGGTGGGAGGAGATGAGAGGCAGAGAGAGAAGGAGACAGAGGATCTAAAGCCTGCCCTGTGCTGACAGCAGCAAGCCCAACCAGGGGCTTGAACCCAGGAACCGACTGAGCCAGTCGGGTGCCCCTAAGACCTCTTTTCTACATACAACCTTTCCTTAGCCCTATTCTTACTCTAATAAAAATCTCCAGGGACTGTTATATGACCTTTAAATAAACACAGTCCAATGTGATTTCATTTCCTTCCATGGCTTATTTCCACTTATTCCTAAATATACTTATCCTGATTCCTTTGCTAATTTCCAAGGGTCTGGTCACTTCTATTTGTGCCTAGTATGGCTTCCGGTATTTTCATGTTCACTCCTCTACGAAGGTGTAATGGAGTAATACCCAAATGAGGTCCCCCGATTCCCTTTCATCTCAAAAACTTTTCAACTCCATCCTGGACCTCATCCATTCACATGTCTTATACAGAGTAAGATAAGGTACACAAATAGAAACCATTCTCAACTACACTGCACAAGTAAATGTTCCCTTGACTGCAAATTAGCATGAGGGGCCTTTTGGGGGTGATGAAAATGTCCTAAACATTAGAATGTGATGATGATTGCATAGATTTACTAAAAATCACTGAACTGTACATTTAAAATAGGTCAGTCCCAGGGTATGCAAATTACACTACATAAGCAGAGAGTTGAATGGTGGTTGCCAGGGCTAGAGGGAGAGGGAAATGGTGAGTTATTAGTCAAAGGGTACAAAGTTTTGGTTAGACAAGATGTCTAAGTTCTGGAGATATAATGTACAGCACCATGATTATAGTTAATAATACTATATCGCATACTTGAAATTTGCTAAGAGGATAGATCTTAAATGTTCTCACCACACATACACATAAAAGAAGACAAAGACAAAGATGCAGAAGAAGATGAAGATGAAGAAGAAGAAAAGAAAATAACTATGTGAGATGATGTGTAGATTAATTAACTTCATTGTGGTGATAATTTCACTATGTATATATATATATCAAAACATCAAGTATTGTACTATATATATATTTATATATATAAATGTATATAGTACTATATATATTATATATACAGTATAGTACAATATATATATTGTGCAGTACAATATATACCATACATAATATATACATATATGTATATATGTACATATACAATATACATATATACACAATATATACAATATAGTATATACAATATTATATACAATATAGACATATATATGTACATATATGTATATATGTATATACAATATACAATATATGTCTATATTGTATATACAATATATGATGTACTATTGTATATATTGTATATATATTGCATAATACAATATATATACAGGACATTATATATATATACATAAATGTATACATGTGTGCACATATATATACGTATATATACACACACATAGTTTTTATTTGTCAACTATACCTTAATAAATTTGGGCATAAGTAAGCAAATATTTCCATAATATGATATTATAGTTAGTGATTATAATTCTGGGATAAGAATACAAGAAAGCAGAAAGTATATTTAAAAGCCATTTCATTTTTTTCCCTGTTAAACCTAAAAAGATTTTTGTAGATGTTTCTAATAAAGCAAAAAAATTTTATACTGTGAAATTTACACTAATAATACAAATCTCTTTCATTTTAATAGTGAATAGTCATTGAGTCCACACTACAGGATTAGCATTATGCTAAATATGTAGAGATTATTTTATTTAATCTCGACAACTCTTTGAGGAACAAATTTTATTTCATCATACAGATATGGAAGTTGAAGCTTGGGTAGGTTAAGTAACTTATCCTGGATCACACAACTAGTATGAATGGTAAAACCAAGGTTTCATCCCCAGGTTTATTATCACACAGTTTGAACTCTTAACTATGTTTTACTACCTCATGAACATGATTCGGGCTACTTTAAATTTGGAAAAATTAAAATATAATAACTAACACAGGAAACATCTTTCTTTGGTAACACAATGGTAGGTACAGCCTATAAATATTAAAATAAAATATAATTAAAGACATTCTCATCTTCTAATTAAAACAAAGCTCATTAGAGAAGATACATGATTCTATTTTATAAGACAGGTTAGACTAAAAAACGAATTTGAAAGTTATCTCACAATAAATTGCTTTCAACAAATATTTAATGACTGCTACTGTGTGTATGCATTGAGGAAGGCAAAAGGCCAGAGGTAGCCAGCAAGATAACTGGTGGATGAGCATGATGATACCAGTCCTCTAAATGCCACAAGCCAGGGGTGGTAGCTGAGAAGAAGAAACAGGGAATAAATAACTGCTTTACCTCAGTCTTCTTTCCACAAGACCTTGTAAGCTTAAATATCCTTTGGATAGCTGTAGCTTCAGAGCTTGTTTACTAACTACTCAGTCCTATTGCTCTTAAACATTCTTGAGAGGTCAGACATTCATTTACAAGCAATGTCACATGGTATTGGGACAAAGGATGTCACATGGCATCTAACTTTCTATTTTGTAGTTGGAGATTTTTTTCATGTCACCTAGTTTTCCACATTTTCTGGAAGGAGAAGTGGAAAAAGGTTTTCTAGAGACATTTCACTCATTCTACAACTAAATAAAAGAGAGGAGAGATAGAAAATAAAACTATCCTAAAAGAATTAGAGCTCTGTCTGCATCTATCAGCACCATTCTCAGTAAACTTACTATCCTTTCTAAAACATGTACCTGTACGTTTAGATTGATGTCCTCTGTGTATTTACAATTTCATGTTTTCTTTCAGGTATGTTTTTATATACATCTCTGCATACCTCATAATCCACACAGTAACTGAAATGCTACATAGTCACATCACTCTAGTGATGCGAAGAGTTTGCTTATTCATTCATTCAAGATGTTTCTTATATTTTACGATTATGAATAGAATCTATGATCGCCTTTGAAAATTTTACTTTTTTTCTTTCATTTTTTTTTGATTGTAGGTATATTCTTAAATAAGTGCTTCCTGAGGTATATTTGGGAGGGCTATGTATAGAGAACCAATAAAGCTAAAGTCTTAGAAATATGTTTTACTGACTACTTTACAGAGTAATTTTAGGCAGATTCAAACAGTAATCAATCTGAGGGTTAACCACCACACCAAGTCATGTATTTTTTGTAATTGTACAGGTAAAGTGATTTCCTTTTAAAAGTGTGTTCTCATTGAAGTCCATAAGGAGTTGAATGCACCAACTTTTTTTTTTTCTTAAATTTCTATCTGATGGGCAGCAAAATCAATTCTGGAAAGGTCATTTATAACTTACATTATTAGCTAGAACTAACACTGTTCATTATTAAGAGCATTTCTTTTGTATCAAATATCTACTGATTGCATGATAGTGAATAAGCATGGAAGAAGAACCCAAAAGTGGGGACAGAAGTCCAATTTTCTAGCTCTGGTTCTGTCATTATCTGCATGGGTGATTTACTCTTTGGACTCCCATATTCTCATCAATAAAGTAAAGAGGAGAATTTGTGATCTCTGAGATTCCCTGTTGGTTCTAACATTTAAAAGATTCTTTAATCGGAAAAAAGGCACAGACTCAACAAAATGATTTTCTTGTTTCCCAAAACTTATTTTCATATTGAATATATACAACTGACTTTATTAACTAAGCAATGGAAACAAATGGTTTATTTCCTCTACTCTTTTTCCCAGAAACTTTTGCATTTACCCAATTATATAAACCAGAGTACTAAGAATCCCTCAACCCTGCCTAGTCTCCCTCAAGTACTAATCCAGTTGGATTTAAATTCTTTACAAGTTTTCTTATTGCCATGGTCACCCATTCCTTCTCCTCATTAGTATTATAATGGAGTAATTATTTACCCTTCATTTTTTTCACACTTGGTTCAAAATACAAACCTGATCCTGTTAATCTTTAGACAAAAACCTGCCAGTGAGTCCCATAGCCTACAGTATGAACTGCCAGGACTTGATATTTGGCTCCTTCAGATTTGGCTCCTTTTCTGCCCACCCTTATATCATTTCTCTCTCTCTCTCTGTCTCTCATCCTCCCATGTCCCTCCTTCCCCTCTCTCTTGACTTCTCCCCTCCTCTCCCTCCTTCCCTCCCCTTTTCCTTCCCTCTCCTTCTCTCCCAGATTCCCTATGCTCTTGGAATTTTTGAGTCAAGGACAATGGATGACATCACCATACCCACTTGTGCCATACAGAATCTTGGGAGTCTTTCTTGATATCTCTGGATTTTTACCTCCCACTCCACACAAACGCACAAAATCCAAACAATTGCTAGGCCCTCCCAAATATTTTGGTAACCAATCTCCTCTTCTGTATCTGTGCTGACATCACCCCAGGCCAAGCCATCTTTCTCCTCTACAAGATCATTGCAATAACTATGTATTCATACAAACCTCATGATGGGGGAGGACACTGGCATTGTTCAAAGTCCCATCTAATAAAGATTTTGCAAAAACAGTATTTTTCTCATGTTACACAAGCCAGTTTTGTGATTTTTCCATGACATAGATCCCATACATACTTTTTCCTTTTTTTTTTTTTCTAAGTTAGTACTTTCACTATAATTTTGCAAAGAATGAGATATTCTATAGTTAGCTTATAAAGCTCTGGAAAATATAGTGCTTTTTATTTTCTTGGAATTTACTTGTAGATGATTTTATTTTCTGCTGTTTTCTGCCTTTGAGACAATGGATATTAAATATCTAAACTAATAGAGAGCTTTATTTTATTATTTTTGAGAGGACAGTATGAGCAAGGGAGAGGGGCAGAGTTGGAGAGGGATGGAAGGAGGAAGGGAGGGAGGGAGAAAGAGAGAGAAAGAGAGAGAGAGAGAGACAGAGAGAGAGACAGAGAGAGAGAGAGAGAGAGAGAGAGAGAGAGAGAGAGAATGTTAAGCAGACTCTATGCTTAAGGTGAACCCAATGCAGGGCTCAATCTCACTACCCTAGGATCATGACCTGAGCCAGAATCAAGAATCGGTAGGTCAAACGACTGAGCCACCCAGGCACCCCTAATAGAGAGCTTTAAAAATATGCTGAAAATTATTCAGTGTTTAACCTGAGTACAAAAGTTCTTCTTTGGATGAAATGCATACTAGTTGAAATGACCTAATAGTGCCATGATTTAATTTTTTTCAGTTTACGATGAAGGAGAAATGCAACTCCTGATTTACAGAAAATAAGTCCTTAAACCATATTATTTTTTCATATTTAGTTTTTAAAGAAAAGCTTCTCTCTGTAATTTGCTTATTAGAGTTCACATTTTATCTTCTAAGTCCCAATCTTTCTGTTGATTAACTTTTTCTTCCCAAATAAAACCAGAAGTCTTATTTTAGTAACTGTGAATTAAAACATTTAATTATAAAGTCAAATTATCTTCCTGAGAAATTGTGATGATATATTTTAAAAGTCTTTCCTTAAAATCTCAAGATTTTAACCACTCTTTCTAGCAATGTAATGATTTCAAAAGAAATCAGCCACATCAATAGTTCAAACAAAGAAAAAGGAGGGTGAGAAGTTCAGTGACTTTCTGAAAACCTCAAATTAAGATTGATGATGCATTTTATCATTTTAGACACTTTTCTCTTCACCAAATTTATTACCACTATAAATTCTAAGTCATTTAACAAACTTATTTTCATTTACAATTAAAGTCATTTCTTTAAAGGAAAGATTCAATTTTTAAGAATTCTGAACTGTCACACTACATACAGTGCTTCCTGCCTACACTTCAGATCACACTTGGCTTCACAAGCTTTTGGGTAGGTGACTGGAAAAATGTCACCAACTAAAGTGTTAAAGTCACTATTGCATTACAAATGTTGAATCAGATTTTAGGTTGGGCTATTTTTTACAAAATGTATCACCTATGTCCTTTCAGAACACATAAAAGTATATTTTGCCTTCCTAGTGAGGTGCAAACAAATGCAAACATTCTAAAATCTGAAAAATGGCTTTTTTTTAAAGAGAGAGAGCTAGAGAACATGAGCAGTAGAGGGAGAGAGAGAATCCCAAGCAGGTTTCCATGTCCAGTGTGGAGTCCAAAGTTGGGCTGGATTTCTTGAACCATGAGATCATGACCCAAGCCAAAATCAAGAGTTGGATGCTTAACTAACTGAGCCACCCAGGCAGCCCTGAAAAATGGCTGTTTTTAAAGCTTATGACATATTTTCTACAAATATCTGTTTTGTATTTCTATTTCTGTTTCCTGACTTTATTTCTGTTTCCTGGTTCCACAAATATTCCCTATATTTCTGTTACCTGATGCAGTCACACTGATGTCTTCAGGCAGAGGAGAGATACTCCTATAACAGGCAATCAATCCTTCAACAACAAAAGTTAGTTCCTGAGGATACTGTATGTGGTAAACCGGACACACTCAGTCCATGTCCTCATGGCACACACAGTCCAGAGGAGAAGGTAGACAATTAGGGATGATTGTACATGGGAGGCTTCAAGTAGAAGTGGTCTAGCCAAGGGGTCAAAGAAAGCTTGCAGGGGGCACTGAAAGTGAGCTAGTTCAGTCTGGCTCATATAAGGGGTGTGATAGACAAAACTTTAGAAGAAAGTGGGGCCAGATAACACATGAATATATCAGGCACCTTGAACTTTACACTTTAGGCAAGAAGCAGCTAAGAAATATCCAACATTATGAAACCACAAGATTGTATTTGCCTTTTAGAAATATTACTCCAACCAAGGTGAGAAAAATGGATTGGATGAGAGCCAACCTGGAGAGAGAATGATTAAGAGATTTGGTGGTAGAATATTTAAAACATGGTGATTCCATGGGTTAGAGTTACCATAACCCATAATTTATTATTTAAATAAATGCTTTCCTGAAAAATAAGAAGGTAGAACTGATAGTACTGATTTTATTTTACTTTATTTTATTAGTTTTTGGAAGTGGAAGCAAAGGAAGAAAAATAGTCAAGGATTTCCGCTTTCTAGGTTGAACATCTAGGTGAATGGTGCTGACTTTTATTTAGAAAAGATAGTCTCAAGAGAAGTTTGAGGGAAAGGGATTGAGGGATGATTGAATATGTTGACATTGAAGTATTTGGATGATACCATTAATGCAGAACTGTCTTCTAGATGGTTCTAAATGTATGTCTGGACTCATGCGCCAAACCTGGGCTTAACACAGACATGGTGTCCGAAGCCCAGTGCTTGAGAATATGTGGGCAATTAGGAATTTTATGCACATTGACACAACTTTTTTTGGAAAACAACATGGCAGCATCTCTAAAATTTAACCACCTCAACCAAGAACTTTTAGGAGTTTATCAAAAAGAAATACAAATTTTCAGGGTTATAAAATAAGGGTGTATCTTGTAGATGCAGGTGGTTATAGCAAAAAGTGGAAATAATCTAAATGACCATCAATATTGAATTGGTTAGATAATAATGCTGCATTCAATAAATAAAATCCTACATAGCTTTTAGAAAAAAATGAGATCTACGTGAACTGAAATGAAGCATTGTGAAAACATTTTTCTGAGTGAAAATATACCTGTTTATATATTTTTCATAAAAAATAGCTAGTATCTATTAGGTCCTCATTATGTGCCAGGTACTATTAGAAAATGTTTGGTGTATATGAAGTCATCAAATCTTGAGAACAACCCTATGAGCCAAGCAACATTTCCACACCACAACTGAGGAAACTTAGTTATATTGAGGTGAGGCAATTTGACTAATGTTACAAAGCTACTAAGTGCCCAAACCATGATTTAATCTATAAAGGGACTGGAGTCTATGAATTGTCTGAAAGTTTCTGCCTTAACCCAGAATGGGGGTCAGAAAAATAAAACTTAGTTATGGAAAAGTCAAGAACATTACATTCCCATGAACCTGAGTTTGTGGACTGAGTCATAGCCATTGATAATTCAACTGGTTGGATGCCTAGAAGAAATTACACAGGGAAACACATTTACTGTTCCAATCGGTTTATTCTAGGGAGAGATAAGGGAAAAGGTAGGCTTTTCACTTTATATGCTTCTTTATTCTCTGAATTTGTGTGCTATAAGCAAATTTTATTTTTCTATAGTTAAAAAGAGAATAAAGAAGGGAAACGCTGCATTACAAATTCATTTAGGATCGTATGCAAGTTAAAAAACCCTTTTATTTCCTCGTGTCACATGTAGTTTAATGCCTTGCAAGCCTAATCATTTAGTTTGTTCAGTATGTTCAAGTCTCAACATGACTATTTATTTAAACACATTTTATTTTCTTGTTATTCCAAACTATAAAAGTGTGAGAGATAAAACCCACTTACTCTTTAAGATTTGATGTTGTTGTACAAGGAGCTGGCTACATGCGGGGAAATGCACATGGAGAAGAAAAACCTGGTACATAGTTTTGGCAGACCTAGCTTTCTATTTGCTCAAATATGAACTGAGCAGAGAGCTAAGAGTGACTGAGGAAGACTAAATCATAGGTGGAAGAAAATATACCCTCAAGGAATCAAATTATAATCTGCACAAAGAATGAAATTGTTATCTCCTTGAAAATAACATATTGCCGGTTGCTGGTTCAAAAGAAAAAAAAAATGGATAGGGCTTTTATTAACACCTACTCTTTATTTCCACAGGGCCTGTGTGATTTAAAGTGGGGTGTGTGTGTGTGTGTGTGTGTGTGTGTGTGTGTGTGATATAAAGTATTTTTTCCAAAAGGAAAGAAAATGCATTTGGAAGTGAACAGAACATGAATTTTAGTTATAACCTATGATAGTGATATTTTATTTTATTTTATTTTATTTTATTTTATTTTATTTTATTGTATTTTAGTTTATTTATTTGGAGAAGGAGAAAGAAACTGGGGGAGGGGCAGAGAGAGGGAGAGAGAATCCCAACCAGGCTCTGCATTGTCAGTGCAAAGCCCAATGGGGAGTCCAAACCTACAAACCATGAGATCATGACCTGGGCCAAAATCAAGTCAGACATTCAATGACTAAACCATCAAGGTGCTCCTATAAGACTGATATTTTAAATAGACTAGCTTTGCTGGATTGGGCACGACTTCCAAAGAACCACAAACATGTAGATATTTTTTTTTCACTGTAGAACATTCATTTAATGTCCAGAGAAGAATTAGCCATCTTAAGCCGTTTTGAATTTTTAAGTTCATAATAGAAAAAAAATAAAGCTGTAAATTACATGTGGGAAAACAAACTAGAAGAGACCATACCAGTATGCCATCAGTAACTGTCTTGTTGAAGAGGGAGATTATAAGTAATTTTACTCTTTCTTTTGACTTTTCTATACTTTCCAAAAAAAATACACTCAAAAAGCAAATAATCCAATTAAAAAATAGGCAGAGTATACAAACAGACATTTCTCCAAGGAAGATATATAGATGGCCAACAGACACATGAGAAGACCCTCAATATCAGTCATCATCAGGGAAATGCAAATCAAAACCACAATGAGCTATCACCTCACACCCATAAGAATGGCTAAAATTGAAACACAAGAAACAGTAAGTGTAGGTGAGGATGTGGAGAAAAAGGAATCCTCTTGCATTGTTGGTGGGAATGCAAACTGGTGCAGCCATTGTGTAAAACAATATGGAAGTTCCTCAGAAAGTTAAAAATAGAACTACCCTGTGAACCAGTAATTGCACTACTCAGTATTTATCGAAAGAATACAAAAATACTAATTCAAAAATACTAATTCAATACTAATACAAATTCATGCATGCACCCCTATGTTTATAGCAGCATTATTTTTAGTAGCCAAATTATAGAAGCAGCCCAAGTGTCCATCTAGAGATGAATGGATAAGGAAGATATGATATATTCATACAATGGACTATTATTCAGCCATAAAGAAGAATGAAATCTTGCTATTCCAATGACATGGTTGATGCTAGAGGATAATGCTAAGTGAAATAAGTCAGTCAGAGAAGGGCAAATTCCTATGGTTTCATTTGTATGTGAAATTTAAGGAACAAAACAGATGAGCAAAGGAAAAGAGAGAGACAGAGAGAGAGAGACAGAGAGAGAGGGAAACCAAGAAACAGATTCTCAATTTTTTTTTAACGTTTATTTATTTTTGAGACAGAGAGAGACAGAGCATGAACGGGGGAGGGTCAGAGAGAGGGAGACACAGAATCTGAAACAGGTTCCAGGTTCTGAGCTGTCAGCACAGAGCCTCACGCGGAGCTCAAACTCACGGACCGCGAGATCATGACCTGAGCTGAAGTTGGCCGCTTAACCGACTGAGCCACCCAGGCACCCCACCAAGAAACAGATTCTTAACTATAGAGACCAAACTGATGGTTACAGGAGGGGATGTGGTTAGGGGGATGGGTGAAATAGGTGACAGGCATTAAGGAGTGCACTTGCCATGATGAGCACCAGGGAGATGTATGAAAGTGTTGATTCAGTATATTGTACACTTGAAACTAATATTACACTGTATGTTAAATATTATCAGTAGAAAATATTTTTAAAAATCTCTATTATTGAGGGGCACCTGGGTGGCTCAGTCGGTTAAGCATCCGACTTCAGTTCAGGTCATAATTCCACATCTCGTGAGTTCAAACTTTACATCGGGCTCCCTGCTGTCAACACAGAGCCCACTTTGGATTCTTTGTTTCCTCTCTCCCTGTCCATCCCCCACTAGTGTTCTCTCTGTCTCTCTCTTTCTGTCTCTGTCTCTTTCTCTCTCAAATAGAAATAAATATTTAAAAAATACATATACACTATTGAAAGATCCAAAATGCTACTGAAAAGACATACGGCATGATCTCTTGGTGCTTACAAAATACTAAACAGATCACACAGCTGTGATCTCAGACTAAACTGCTCTGCTAGTGAGTGACAAGACAAATTTCTAGAAGAAATCCAGAGATCAAACTAGAGACAGAGAAAGAGCTTCAGTAGGAAAAAAATAACTAGAGACAGAGAATCAGCTTCGGTAGGAAAAATGTAATAATTGGCTCCCTAAATCAAATCACATATGCAGTCTTATTACTTTCATTGAATATATTTGAATCACTCATTCTTTCATAAAAAAAATAAGAATCTCAGTCTTCGTAACTGCTTCCTAGTCTGCTCATAGTTAGTGGAGAGAATACAAAAAGGGATGAGTTGGAAAACTCAGACAGATTTGCTTAGACATCTCAGCTCTACATTACTAACTAAAAATGTTACTTTATGTTTTATCTCCACAAATTAAGTAGCGCAAGAAGAATATGTATCAAAGGTAGTGGTATGAAATTCTGCATCCAGTTCTCGCATTTCTGGTTTATTGAATGCCTGCTATACTGGAGGCTACACAGAGCTTCCTTTCCTACTGCAATATTTTTCTTTTTACCCAAGCAGTCTCCTATCTATAATAGAGAATGAGGAAATACCTATTTGTATTTCTCCTTGTGACAGGAAAGTTTTCCTCGGAGTTTTTGCCATATGATTACATAGCCATTGATCTCTTAAAGGTAAGACTGGTTTGTGTAACCCTTTGCATTAATATTCGGCTTTCCTTCAGAACATTTCCCCAAATTCTAGTATAGGCTCAGCTTGTTGTAGGCTCAAGGAGAATCTACAATATTCCTGTCAGTAAAATTTTAGTTCATTTTCTTTATGACTTTTCCAAGTGATTTTTTTTCTCTCTTCTGTTTGAAATTGTGGGGTAGTAACTACTGATTTTGGGCACCTGGAATGACAGACTGGGGGGAGGGGTGGAAAGACCAAAGCACTTCCTCCTCCAGGCAGGCATGTGACATTAAGTCATTTGCAGGGAGTTGGTTCTGAATGCTCCAAATGAATAGGCAGATCACAGGGAATTAATATTCTTAAACAAGAGTTGACACTGCCCTTCACTGGTACTTTTTCTTCTTTATAAAGGCTCTTGGTTTTCATGAGTTACTTTTTCATTTTAAGGAAAGGTTTATGCTTTTAGGTCATGATCCTACTCAAAGCTCTGGCTGGGTCTGAAATTCCTGCTGAAATCAGAAATGATCAAAGCAGGCAATATGCGTGGTTGTGGCAATTCCCCCCTTTCTTTTAAACAATAACAAAAGCAAAAAAAAGATCATATTTTGAGGGAGGAATCCACAAGTTTTAAGTACCTTCCAGATACATCACTGATTCCAGGGACATGTAGATGTTTGATGTAACTATTAAAGACAATGCCTTACACATCCTAATTCTGGTCTTTAAAAAAAAATGTGCAATTAGGCTTTTGGCTCATATAAATCTCATGTTTACAGCATGAAAACCTTTATAATATGCTCAGTTTTACTTGTTTGCATGTTACTTCAGCCCAAGTTGTCTCAAATCAAAATTCTTATAGCTCCCATCTTTGCTTCTGTTTTGTAACTGTTTAGTGAGCTCAGGATTCTTTACACAAAGCTCTAGTATGCAAGTTGTAATATTTTTCTTATTTCAACAAATACTACTTTGCATAGGTTTTCTTTCCTCCTGCTACATATCAGTTGAGGTTCTATACATTTTTCAAGGTCATTTCATCTGTGTCACTATTCTTGTTTCTATTCTCCACACCCTTCCTCAGCCTCAGTGGTGCTCAACTCTAGCTACACATTTGTCTTACCTGGGAAGCTTTTAAAACATACCAATACCTGGGCTACATTCCCAGGACTTGCACTTAATTGGTCTGGGGTGCTATCTTGCCATAGATTAAATCTTTTAATTTTTTAAAAAAATGCTTTTTTTTATTTTTGAGGCAGAGACAGAGACAGAGACACAGAGTGTGAGCAGGAGAGGGGCAGAGAGAGAGGGAGACACAGAATCTGAAGCAGGGCCCAGGCTCTGAGTTGTCAGCACAGAGCCTATGTGGGGCTGGACCTCATGAACTAGGAGATCATGACCTGAGCCAAAGTCGGACACTTAACCAACTGAGCCACCCAGGGACTCCTAGATAAAATCTTTTGTTTATTTATTTTTAATTTTTTTTAATGTTTATCTATTTTTGAGACACAGAGAGACATAGTACAGGTGGGAGAGGAGCAGAGAGAGAGGGAGACAGAATCTGAAGCAGGCTCCAGGCTCCGAGCTGTCAGTACAGAGTCCAACACAGGGCTTGAACTCAAGAACCATGAGATAACAAACTGAGCTGAATTTAGACACTTAACCGACTGAGCCACCCAGGCACCCCTAGATAAAATCTTTTAAAGCTCCAAAGAGAATTGTAATATGCAACAAGGTTGATAACCCCTGCTCCATGTATTATGATTATTTGTGAGACTTGATCTCCCACTTGAATTTTCAGCAGCTTAAATCAGAGACTGTATCTGATTCATATGTGAATTCCAATGCCTGCTGAATTTGAACCTGCATGCCAAGTACTCTGTGGGGCACATTAGAAGATCCAAATTTTAAGAGGACATCATCTTTTCATTAAGGAAATCACAAACTGTTATGGAAATATCAGAAAAGAACAAACCTAATACATCATAACTGTGACCTAATAAAGCTATAAGGAGATTAAAAATAATATATTAGGATAGAGAGTCAAATCAACTTGAAAATTAGAAAGACATAACAGAGAAGGTAGAACCTTAGAATGGACGATGTGTGGAAGTTTGAATAGGTTCATGTATATGGTTTTGACAGAAAGAAACAGAAAATAATGGGGAGATGAAAACAAGAATTTCTTGTACAAGGGAACAGAATAAGGAGATAAGAGGTGGGAAAGTATGAAGTCCTTCAGGGAAACAGTTTGAATAGCATTTAGGAAGAGCAGAAAGTTGGTGGGGTGAGATCATGCTGGCTTTGAATACCCAATGGATGGGCATGGACTCCTTGAAGGATTCTGATCAGAGGAGTAATATACTCAGATATTTGTGCTTTAAAAAAACCACTCTTCCTGGGGCGCCTGGGTGGCTCAGTCGGTCAAGCGTCCGACTTCGGCTCAGGTCATGATCTCACTGTTTGTGGGTTCGAGCCCCGCATTAGGCTCTGTGCTGACAGCTTGGAACCTGGAGCCTGCTTCTGTTTCTGTGTCTGCCTCTCTCTGCCCCTCCCCTGTTCATGCTGTCTCTCTCTGTCTCTCAAAAATAAATACATGCCAAAATAGTTAAAGAAAAAAGACCACTCTTCCTAATTATATTGTAGTCTTTATTTAATTATTTAAAATTTTTTTTTAACGTTTATTTATTATTGAGAGACAGAGAGAGACAGAGCATGAGCAGGGGAGGGGCATAGAGAGAGGGAGACACAGAATTCGAAGCAGGCTCCAGGCTCTGAGCTGGCAGCACAGAGCCAGACGCGGGGCTCACACTCACAAACTGTGAGATCATGACCTGAGCCAAAGTCAGACACTTAACTGACCGAGCCACCCAGGCGCTCCTCTTGTAGCCTTTAAAACATACTTTTTTTGTGATCTGAATTACATTATATAAATACTATGAGCAAGGCTTTCTTATACTAAAACCCTTTTCATTGTGTGGTCAATGTATTCATCAAAAAATATATCACTGAGGAACAGACACATAAATTACATCTGTTCTCAGGTGACAGTATGTCATTCGCATAGCTGAGAAGAAAACAGATGAAGGTGAAGTAGGAAAATGACTGTGGTGGTTCCCCTAAAAAACTGACTTAAAATATTTGGCTATCTTTTTGTGAGGTATCAAAAGAAAGAAGTGAAGGAAATTCCTTCACTTAATGTGCTTTTCTGCAGTGCCAAATGTAAATAAATGTGCAAGTTTAAGTTACTCATTTCATGTAGTCTCATATTTACTTTTCTATTATTGCTTTTGACTGACAAGTGCAATATTTGCTGTTGAAAAAGCCTGCAGGAAGATAATTTGAATAGTATGGTATCACTTTAGGCATAAAGTCTTTGTTTAGATCACCCCTTAACTTGATGGACAGGCTGATACCAAGCTCATCTGTGTATTGCTTCAGCAAGCCATATTTGTCCTACATCACTTCCCTACAGAGTACTTTTGAGATCTACACCAAATTGTTTTTTTAATTAAAAACATCTCATTTGTTTTTTTTTATTAATAAAGTCATCAGTAAAACAATGGGATATATAACACATATGAAAAACCTAAAGCAAATCAATGTTTGTAAGCTTTGGATGCATTTTTCTCTTTTATTTTAAATTTGATCCTAGAAGGCTATGTGCGTGTGTGTGTGTGTGTGTGTGCGTGCACGCGTGTGTGTGTGTGCATGTGATTATGTGTATATAAACATCCCAGTGGAGTGAAGGATAGTGAAGAATTCAGATATTCATGCAGGTATTTAAAACTCAAAAAATACTATTCAAAATATAACACACAACTCAACATTTGTCTTTAATAGCAGCACGTAGTAATATTTTATGAAATTACATGGTTAGGTTCCATGTATCATCACATGCCAATTCTGTACATGCTCAACTAGATTTTATGTGCCCTACGGACAGTTTTCAGCCTTTTAGCTGTGTTATAAACACAAAAATTTGATTGAGAAAAGCAAATAGATTAGGTGAATTCTCACCTAAGATTAGAGACTTCTAGTTCCAGGAAAGATGGACTAAACACAATCTATTTTACTTCTCTAATTACAAAAAAACTCTGGACAAAATCTATATGTCATTTATCAGAAGAATCTAAGAGGTGGAGAAATGAAGGCAGATTGACTAGGTGCCTCAAGACTTAAAGAATGACATGACAGTGAGTTCCATGGTTGTTTTGTTTGTTTTTTTTTTTTCCTTGTCTCATACATCCCAGCAATGTAGTAAAATGCCAGATAAAAATAGCAACCAAGAAAAGCCAAAGGATTGGTAAAGGGTGGGCAAACAGAATAAAAAACTTTTAATCATATTTGTCTGTTCTAGGGGTGATATTATAAAAATGGCAGGTTGCTCCCTGACTCAAAGAATGGTGCAGCAGGAGGTCAGTGAGAAACACCCCTCCCTGATAGAGCCCATGGACAGAAACCTGTATTCTACTCCCATTCCCATTTCAGTAAAGAGATATAGCATCCTTGCCCTGTGAAGTCTGTGATAACTGACTTCTAGCCTCCATGAATTAAATAGGAGGTGCCCCTCCCCTCAGATGCCCTGGTTGCAATTCTCATTTCTATTCCCTGCTGAAATAATAAAGCAACAGAATAGCTTTCTGCAGCAGAAGGTTTTTGGGGAGGGTGTGACTATTAAGGAATCACTGAGGGAGTTTCTTGGTGGTAAGAGAACATCCCTTTATGATTATTTTGATGATAGTTACTTTAATTTACATCTGTGATGCAATTTCATAGAACACTATCTGTACCCTCTCAACCAACCAACCAACCACCCAACCAACCAAACAAGAAAATGAAACCTGGAGTAATCTGAATAAGGACTATAGCTAAGTTAATAGTATTGTACCAAGGTCAATTTCTTGAAAGCAAGAAAAAAATATATAAATATGTATTATTAGTTTATACATTAATATAATAGTATGTCACCTATTCAATCATAATTTACCTGAATGTTTTCTTCCTGAACATCTGGACACTGAATAAAAATGTGTTATGTGGTAAATGCCATAAAACTTAAAAAAAAATTCTGCTTTTGCCACTCAGATTTTCTAATACTATTAATAAACCAACTATGACTAAGAATAACCATTTTCTCATAACTTTCAAACTTTGAGATCTTAATCCAAGAAGAGTAATGGCTTGAAAAGCAAAGTAAAGTTATCCTTCAGACCTGAATGATACTTTTTATGGTTTACATGAGTATAGGCATAGCTAGAGGGTATTATAGGATAAACTCAGTACCTGGGGGTGAGTACATGGGGGATAAACTACTGATGCAATATTTTAAAGTAAATGAAGACAAAAAATTGAGAAAGTATATTAAAATTATAAATAACAGTGATAATAGTTTTTGTGTCATGCCTTTCTCCTAAGAGATATGATTCCTCTTTTAATCTCATCACTTTACAGATACAGTTCTGTGTTGATGTCTCTTTTTCAAATGGCATAATTAAATGATAGATAGTTATGTGCCTGGACTTAGGTCAAAATGGAAATCAATAGTAGGGTCAAAGTCATAAATTGGTTTCATGCTCTCCATCAAGTATCTTTGGGTTCACAGTTAAAGTGGACTGTTTTCAGCTAAATCTCCATCTGAATACCATTCCATTCAATGTGCCATGGTTGATACTAGATACTAGAATGTGTCTATTTTGGTAGCATGGTTTCCAGAAATTTTTTCTGCCAGCATAATGCTACTACTCTATAAGCAATACACTCAGGCATTTCATTTATTCTAATTTAATTTCTGCTCAAGTATTTTTTTTTGACATTTCAACAACTTTAAGTTACTTAATGGGTTGCAGAATTGAAGAATTGTTCATTGTGATGGAACAAACTTCTTTATCCTAACATTATACACAAACTTCTCCAAAGGGAAGATAATATCATTAATGCATTCTCTCATCACTTACTTTCTTCTTTCCATTTCAAATCTATGGAGTAGTTTCCGAAGACCACCATTCTTAAATCCCTGAAAATGGGCAGCTGGGGCTCCCACGGTGATGACATCGTAGAGAGCATCTGGAACAGGAATGGACAAGGAGATGAACATTTTGCAAATATTTGTCTCCAGCATGCTGTTGGCATGGAAATATACACACTGTTGGAAGTTTGAGAAATTATTCTGTTTAATTTTGTAGAAATAACTATGAACTCACATCTCAAGGGGGCAAGAGGAGCTAATCAATCTTTCTAAAAGCCACCTGTGCACCTAACCAAGTTATAATATTTCTTTGATTTATGACTACATCTTAATTATATGCTAGTATCTGGAACAGTATGTTCTCTCATTCTTCTATATACTTACTGAGATAACATGTTAATTGGTCTTTTGTGTATTTTACTTTATTGAGTTTTGCATCATTTAATTTGCAATCATATTGAAATTCAACAATAATGAACAATCCTTACAGAGAAAATTTACAGAGGAAAAAACTCAAATTATTAATTCATCTTGGCTCAAGGGCAGAACATTACTAGTGCATTAAAAAAAAAAAACTATACAGAGTAGTTTCTTGCCTGTGTAAAACCTTAGACAGCTTGGAATGTATGCTTTTGCAATTTTCTTAGGTGACATAGAAAGAATACACAAAATATCTCTAGATCTATTTTCCACAAAGATATTTTGTTTTTTTAATAAAAAAATCCATACATTTAAATTGCAACTCCATCTTTTGATCTTGAAACATCAAGTTTGATGCTTATTAAGTTTAGGGCTTCAAAACATGGCATCAATTTTCCATTCTAATGAAAAGTATCCCCATAAGAAGGAAAACACAGTGAGCATCTCTGGTTAAACTACATTTTATTTGAGAAACCTAATTTCATAGTAGATCCTTTTCAAATTGATTTTGGTATTGACACATTGGTTGTTTTTCAGTTCTCATTTACAGGGAAAATATAAATTATTTTATTAGCTTCACGTACACACCGTAACTTCTTCATACTGGTTCAATCCAAATGTACTTGAAATATTTTTCTTAATAAAAAAAGTCTTCAAGTGAAAGACTTCAGCAGCACTCAGAGAAGTCAAGGTCACACAACAGAACAAAACAAAACAGAAAACAAACAAACAAAAAACCCCACAGAATACAACCCAAATCAACCCATCAATAAGGCACATACTGAACAATCACTCAATATATTGCTGGAGTGGTAATCTCTTGCCCTTTTAAAAAGTCACTAATAAACTGAAAGTTAGCTTTTCTTAATATGGCAGAATATAAGACTTGTGTGAAATTTAAAGACTTCTTAGTCCAGGATATTTTAACATAGGGCTAAGAAAAGGGTTTCAGGGAGTCCATGAATATATGCAAGTTTTGTGTCTGTTCTACTTTATGGAAAAGGGCCACAGCTTTCTCAAATAGCCATGACATTACCCGAAAGTTACCAACACTAAATTCCAGTCCATCTTCATCTATCTCATGAGAAACCTGAGCACCTTGAGAAATTACCTGCTTCATCTAAAGTCTCAAAGACTTCAGGGTCTTTCACCTTCTAATCCAGGGATGGAGAGCCAGGGGTTTAAGTTAATGACCAGAACCTGAGTCCCTCACTCTGGATCCCAGCTCTGCCACTTATGAGTTGTGCAACATTAGGAAAATTATTTAACCTCTCTATGTATCAGTTTCCTCAGCTAGAAAATGGAGTTGAAAATAATTAGAAGTGGTGAGCATTCACTATTATCTATGATTCTTTTTCTTTTTTTTAAGCTTATTTATTTATTTTGAGAGAGAGAGAGAGGGAGAGAATGAGGAAGAGACAAAATCCCAAGCAGGCTCTGTACTGCCAGTGCAGAGCCCCACACGGGGCTTGAACCCAGGAGCCATGAGATTATGACCTGAGCTGAAATCAAGAGTCAGACACTTAACTGACTGAGACACCCAGGAGTCCCTACGATTATTTTCCTTATAAGAAGTTATCCTACCAAGGAAGCAAAGAAAGATGATATTTTAACTATTGCTTCTTTACCATGAAAATACACTTTTCAGTCTGAAAAGGAAAGTGAAATTGAGGCTCAGTCTTCAGTTCCTGTGTTAATTTAAACTAAATGCAAAAACAAAAATCATCATGATGATGCAAGCAGAAATACATTTCCGCTAAAAGCTGGGTGACCAACAATACCAACAATATAACTAAGTCACTTTAAACCCAAATCCCATTAAGCCCAAGCTAAATGCATTCCTAACTCAATTTTTTTTAATTGTCTGTAGCCTCCCGCTGGATTCAAAAATCCACATCTCCAACATCATCTAGCAAGAGGGGAAGAATGAAGGAAGGGGACATCTGAGTTTGTGGCCTCTCCACCACTACCTAGCATGAGGGAAAGAATGAGGGAAGGGTAAATCTGCATAGAAAGAGAGACCAGTCCTAACTGATGGAGGTTAAAATAACTTATTTTTGTAAAATTTGCAAAAACACCTGACCAGAAACAAGTTGCTGAGGCCCACTGAAGAATCTTGTGATACCCATACACAGGAAGAGCCAGCCCTGAACTTAAGTTGTACTAGCTTCATGGTAAATCTGTCTCTTCAATTCACCTATAGTTTCCGCATTTTTCCAAAGCTACTTTCTAGGAGCAGAAACTTTCTTTTTGTTCCTCCACTTTGCTCTGGGAAATTCTAGATATCTGTGAAGGAACCATGAAACTTGGAAGTGGCAGGTAAAGAAAGAGAAGCAATTTGCTCAAATATTCTCCATGCCTCATAATAAAGAGCTGATTATTTTTAAATCTAATGAAGACATGTGTGTTTCTTGAATCCAATGATATAAAGAGCTTCTTTAGTTATAAACAAGTTCTTTGATATCCAAAGTTCTGACTGACTTTTACTTGTTTCTATTCTATTTTCTATTTATAAGCTCATTCGTTTCAGAGTTTTAACACTGTTTTTTTTTTTATCAAAGCCTACAAAATCTCTATTTCTGGCTAGTTCTGACCTTTTCCACATTAAATAATCAAATTCCTAAGTGCCTTATGAACATTTCTGAATTTAAATCAGTTATTAAGCTTCACTTGCTCTAACTCTTCCAACCTGGTCTTCCTCCCCAGTTGTCTATGATCATTAATTACAGACACCACATTTTTTTTAAGTCTTCCAGAGTAAAACTCTCAAGATATCAAGATCATTTTCAATTTCTCCCTTTCCCTCAACATTTTACCTGATCAGTTTTTTTAATGTTTATTTATTTTTGAGAGAGAGAGAGAGAGAGAGAGAGGGATCGAGAACACAAGCAGGGAGCACAAGAGAGAGAGGGAGACACAGAATCTAAAGCAGGCTCCAAGATCTGAGCTATCAGCACAGAGCCTGATACAGGGCTTGAACTTGCCAACTGTGAGATCATGACCTAAGCCAAAGTTGGATAGTTAACTGACTGAGCCACCCAGGTGCCCCTTACCTGATGAGTTCTCATAACTCTTCTACCAAATTTTATTTTCTCTTATCAGTGTTAATTATCTTTATCTTAATTCTGATCTTTGTTATTTCTTGTCGGGATTACTACTGCCTCTTCAGTCTTAGCCTCCCTCTATCCACAGTGCACTAGATCACTTTCCTATATGCGTGGCCATTCAGTCACTTGGCCCAAAAGCACAGGCTCTGATACTTATACTCCTCCTCATATATTTCAAATATTAACAGAAGAACATTCAAATGCCTCAATATCATCCATGTTGTAGGTTTTCAATAAATGCCAATAAATAAACAAACATTTGTTTAATAATTCAGTTTGTCTTATTTTTTTTTGCAGATCATACAAGGTATTACTATTCTTTAAATTTTTTTTTGAATGCTTATTTTTGAGAGAGAAAGTGTGAATGTGGGAGGAGCAGAGTGAGAAAGAGACAGAGAATCCAAAGCAGGCTCTGCACTGTCAGTGCAAAGGCCAATGTGGGGCTTAAACTCACAAACCATGAGATCATGACCTGAGCTGAAGTTGGATGTTCTACCGACTGAGCCACCCAGGCTCCCCAAGGTATTATTTTCATAATTGAAGAAATAAAAAAGTTTATAAACACTATCAGGAAAAACATTGGAATCTGAAATAAGTATACCTTCATGGGATGAGGATGAAAATATATCCATTTATAGACTATATTCTATAAAAGAATAAGAGAACTTATGATTATTCACATGAAAAAGAATGAAATTAGATCCTTATAGCATGCACAAAAATCAACTCAAATTAAAGACTTAGACATAAGACTTAAAACTATACAACTCCTAGAAAGAAACATAGAGGAAAAGTGTTATGATATTGGTATTTACAAATATTTCATAGATATGACACTAAAAGCATAAGCAACAAAAACAAGCAAAACTACATCAAACTAAGAAGCTTCTGCACAGGTGAGGAGATAACAGACTGAAAAGAAAAGGAGAAAATATGGTTTGCAAACCATATATCTGATGAGAGTTAATCTCCAAAACATAGAATGAACTCCTATAAGTCAGTAGTAAAAAAATTAATAACCTTATTTTAAAATGGGCTAATGCCTTGACTAGACATTTTGCCAAAGAAAATTACAGATGGCCAACAGGTATATGAAAAAATGTTAAATGTTATTAATCACCAGGGAAAATGCAAATGAAGAAGAAGAAGAAGAAGAAGAAGAAGAAGAAGAAGAAGAAGAAGAAGAAAAAGAAAGAAAGAAAGAAAGAAAGAAAGAAAGAAAGAAAGAAAGAAAGACAAGACAGTGAGTGTTTGCCATGATGTGAACAAATTTGAATCCTTACACAATGTTACAGGATTCAAAATATGGTACAGATGCTATTGGAAATAGTATAGACGTTCCTCATAAAGTTAAAAATAGAATAATGGTTCAGCAATCCCAGTTTTGGGTATTTGCACAAAAGACATGAAATCAGGATCTCAAAGAGATATTAGCACCTCTATGTTCGTTTAAGCACTATTCATAATAGGCAAGATATGGAAGGAACTGAAATATCCATCAGTGGGTGAATGGATACTGAAAATGGATAAAGAAAAGTGGGTGAATTCCATGTACAATGGGATACTATTCAGCTTTAAAAAAGAAAGAACTTCTGCAATATGTGACATGGATAAACCTTGAGGTTATTATGTTAAGTGAAATAAGCCACAAAAAGACAAATAATGCATGATTCTACTTGTATGAAGTATCTAAAATTAAGTGAGAATCAAATTAATAGAAACCAGAAGTAGAATACTGGTTGCCAGTGGCTGGGAGAAGAGGAAAAAGGAAAGTTACTAATCAAATGGTATAAAGTTTCAGTCAAGGAAGCCAAATATATACCAAGCAATAAGTTATTAGGTATTGTACACTTAACATTTTGTTAAGAGGTTAAGTCTTATGTTAGATATTCTTGCTACAGTGAAAGAAAAAAAGTTTATGACTATGTTGCTGTCAATGTTTCTATAAAACTTGAATTAAATTTTAATATTCTGTCTAAAACAGGAAGAAATTTAAAAATACTTTAAAAATGTCTCACCACACACACACAGTCTCCCCATAAAAAACACAAACAAACAAAAACAAACAAATAAACAAAAAACTTCTGTTAGGAGATGAATATGTTAATTAGCTTGACTGTAGTAACCATTTACTATGTACATGTATAACAAAATATCATATTATATACCTGAAATATATATATATATTAAAATACAAAAACATATTTATTGTTGTTTAAATACTTTTGAAAATTTTTATGTTTGATATAATTTTGGATTTCCAGAGTTGTTGCAAAATTAGAGAGTTTTGTATATCCTTCATGCATGTTCCCTATGTTAAAATCTTACAGAGTCATAGATTAATTATCAAAACTAAAAAATTAATCTTGTACTATTACATCAAAATAAGTAGATAGTATGTTAGGATTGGTTTCTCTACGAACACCCTTTCCTCTTTCAGGAACTAGTCCAATATTCCACATTTTATTTATCTGTTGTCATCTCCTTCAATCTATGATCGTTCCTCAGTCTTTCATTTTTGACTGTAGCACTTTTGAAGAATACTGGTAAGTTACTTTGTAAAGTGTCCCTCTGTTTGGATTTGTCTTATGTTTTCTCATAATTAGATTGAAGATCTGCACTATTGAGTAGGATACTATGGAGACAATATGCCCTTCTCAGTGCATTATAACAGGGAGTATGTTAAGTTGTTATGTATTACGTGCTGTTAACCTTGTGATGACAAGTTGATTCTTCACGGTAAAGTTACTAAATATTTAAGGAGACATATTTTAAGACAATGCAGTATCTTGTTTCTGTTTAACTTGCTCCCACTCATTTTAGCATCTATTGATAAATCTTGTCTAAGGCAATTATAACTGCTGTGTTTGAATGGTCATTTTCCATTTCCCTCATTCCTTCCACATTCATTAATTGGAATTCTTCTGGAAAGAATAGTTGACCCTTCTCCTTTATTTTGTTATATATTCAGTTTTTTATTAACATCAATATGGGCTCATGGGTACTTTGTTCCTTGGTTTATGAACTAACACTATCTTTATGTTCAAGTTGTTCCAGCTTTGTCCATTGGGAACTCCTTCAGTTAGCTCTTGTGCTATTTATATATGTTCCTTTCACACACACCACTTGTTGTCATCGTTGTTGTTCATTTTTTGAGCACTTCCTTACTTTCTAGAGCCACAGGATACTCTAGACTCTAATCTTATATTTTCCCTGCCTCAGCTCTAGAATCAACCAGCTTTCCAAGAATCCTAGTCCCTTTTACTGGACAATGGTGTTTAGAAATCAAATACTGGGGGTAGTTATGCTCATTACTATTGCTTCCAATCCTTTCAGGGGCTAGAGGTAGGAAATATATGTATGTATACTAACTTGTTTACATACACACATCTATATCTATCTATACTAATAACAACAAACCCATGAGTCCATATTATTACTCTGATTCAGTTCAGAATCACAAGATTCCTTCTGGCCTTCCTTCCTTCTTTATTTCTAACTTCTTTTGCTCACTATCTTCATACCTACATATTGATTAACCCTAGTATATAAATAAAATAGTTTTAGAATTGTTCATTCATACTTCTGCTAGGAGTGAATATACTAAGGGAAGTACAATGTTTGTAATTTGTTTTTAATATAGCCTTATAATATCCAGTGTTTCCTTAGATCAGATCCTTTATTTCCCATTCTTTTCATTAACTTATCATTTTTTATAATTTTATTTACCATTTGTTATCATTTTAAACAAGATATTCAAAATAAATTAACAAGAAAGCATATTGGGAATATGAAATTCTCGGGAAAGGTTACATAATAATTAGTATCACAACAATCAGGATTTGAAAAAAAAAATAAGAACAGAAAGGGAGCCAATTTCCTAACATAGGTATATGTTCTCCAGGGTGAAGGTACCAGGAGGTAAAACACAGGAGACTCCCCAAATATTCTTTATTCTTGAACTTCATAGAAAATATTTCAAATAGTCAAGTAAAAAGTAGTGTTGCTATGTTTCAGCACAGCTAGCAGAACTGAACACTATCTATATTTTAGAAGACATCTCTCCCATTTCCCCACCTTGCAAGCCAAGCTTAATAATCCATTAATATCAAGAGGCTTTCTCCACAGGGACAATGAGTAGAGTTTATGTCTGGATGCGGAAAGAGCAAGTAGGTCTCTCTTGCTCTCTCACTTTCTTGCCTTTTGATTCTACCTACCTTGATTAAAACCATTCCTCAAAAAGCTGGGATCTTTATGTGCCTATTTTGTAGAGGGTCAAAGAATTTAGGTTTACCTAACCTTTGTATATTTGAGGTCTTCAAAAAGTTGAAGTGTTAAAATTTAAACATTGATAACTCTGATATAGTGATTTATAACATAAAAAAGACAGCCACAGGCTCAAAATAGTCAGTCAAGAGACCCACATCAGCAAACCAAGCCTTAATACCTAATCTAACTGCAGTTTCAACCCCCCAGGAATGTAATCTTTAACTAGTCAACATAGAATTTCTTGGTCAGCACTAGGAGATTTACTAACAGGTCCCTTCCATTTCCCTTAGGATGATCTTGCCTAAAACAATGGATTCCTTTGCCAATCATTTTCTTTTTCCCCATTTCCTCAATACCTTTAAAAAAATCTTTCCTTTCTTTAGCTCTACAGAGCTCCTTTCTATTTACTAGGTGGGATGCTGTCTGATTCATGAATCATTCAATAAAGTCAATTTGATCTTTTAAATCACTCGGTTGAATTTTTGTTCCTTAACAATAACAGGAAATAAATATTTGGTCTTTGTTCCCTCTTCTGGTACAGTGGTCCTAAAAACCCTTGGAATTTCCTCAGCGTTGAGAGCTTTTCTCATGTTTAATAAAGTGACTATCGGACCTCACCTAAGGATAGGGACTGGATGCCAGTGAATCAAACAAAGTGATTAGAGGTTGGAATTTTCTATCCCTCCTCTCACACCCTGCCTCCTGGGAGAAAAGAAGAGCTGGGGATTGACTTCAATCCTCAATGGCCAATTATTTAATCAATTATGCCTATGTAGTGAAGTCTCAAACGACCAAACAAACAAACAAAAACACAACCCAAAGGACTAGGTTTGGAGAGGTTCCGTGTTGGTGAACATGTGGAGATGCTGGGAGAGAGGTGTTCAGAGAGCATGGAAGTTCTGGATACTTTCCCTATGCTTTGCCCTGTGCATCTCTTCCATCTGGCTATTATATCCTTTTATAATAAACCAGTGATCTAGTAAATAAAATGTTTTTCTGAGTTCTGTGAATAGCTCTATCAAATTAATTGAATGCAAGGAGAAGGGAACCTTTGATTTCAAGCCAGATAGTCAAAAGTACGGGTAACAAGCTGGACTTTCGATTGGCATCTGAAGTGAAGGGCAGTCATTAACCTGGGAATCTGATGCTATCTCCAGGTAAATAATGTTAGAATTGAGTTGAAATTTAGGACATTCAGTTGGCATCTGGGGAGAGTTGGAAAATAGATGATGTGAGGAAAGCCCCATCCCCACGCTGGGGTGGTTCCACAATCATGAATGACCAAGGAGTGGCTCTGAAAGAAACAGAAAGTAGCTGCTGAATGTTATTCTCAGAATTTACATGAACTTAAGCAAAAGAATACAGCTGTGCTCTTCAGCTATGGATATGTTAGGTTTGTCATATAATCTAAAATAAGAAGATGCTGTATACAGCTATATAATCCTTAACTTTGAAATCATCTCTGTCATACTTTACACTAAGCACTATAATTTTTAAATACCACACTCTTACTGAAATCACAAAATCTCAACTCTTGGGAGTCTTACTATTTTGCAAATATTGTTTGACAATTATCATTTACCAATATCACAGTATTGGAACTGCTAGATTTATCTCTTTGGTCCTTTCACCCTTGAATGCCACTTGCAATTATGACAAAAATGGTAGACAGATTTTGGTACACTATGGAATTCATTTCCTGGTATCTTAGTGTAGTTGATGAAGAACGGTATACATTTAAAGTACTATGTTCAGTCTTGGCTGTAACAGTTGTACTTTTTAAAATTCAGTTAGAATTAACTGAAATGTATTGTATTCCTCTAAGAATGAGCAGATATACAAGTAAACAAATAGTCAATAAAAATAAAACTCTTAAATAACAATCTTATCATTCATATTTGTCTCTTTGGAAAAATTTCCTCATTTTATCCTGCTGTTTAAATTATCTATCTTTATGATATGAATAGTCCTTAACTGTATATAATAAAAGCGTTCATATTTTTGATACTTAGAGGCAACTATAAAAATCTAGGTGGACATTTATTTTATGAAAATTTGAGCAATAAAATCAGAGGTCTTTTTTCTTTCTAAAAAAATAGAATCTGTGTGTCTTCTTTTTTTGATAGTTCATATCTCAAAACTTGTCCTTGGCTTTGTGAAAATGGCATCATACACAGCATAACAGGGAAGTGGAATTCAAGTTGCAAATCTCATCAAGCTAAAGATACTAGGTTGGCTTGAAATTTAATAATAGGGCTGCCTCATAGCCTTTAAAAGCCATTTAATAATAGATATGAGATAATAAGTCTATTTTTTCCCAGAAAATCTCTTTAAAGTTCCTACAACTATAAAAATAGTTCTAATGAAAAGAAAAAAAAACATAGACATGCTGATCTCGTTTCAAGAAGCAATTTAAGCACAATCCCTGACTTCAACATGGCCCACAAAATGACTTTGACGTGAATCACAAGAGAACAAGGAATTTTAAGGGAAAACTATTTCAGAATAGTTGAAACAATTTGGCAACATCATGAAACATATCTAAAAGTAATTATACTTCATTGATGATGTGATATCCTCAAACTTGAGACACAGAAATCAGGGAGCTCTAAACAGCTCCTCATTTGTTCCTTCCCTCAATGTGGATGTTTGAAAACTAAGGAGCAGAGGTTAGCTGATTCATCCTAGTTACACAATAAATTCTGGCTTATGTTGCACCTGATTCCACCTATAGCTTTATGATATACTATAGATTTTTTCTTTCTTTTCTTTCTTTTCTCTTTGTATCTTTGTTACCCTGTCTCCTTGTCTCTGTCTCTGTCTCTCTCTCTTTGCCATGTACTATAATATGCTATTATATATCTATAACATAAAATAAAACAACTTAAACACAGAATAATATCACAAGAATCCAGGGTGCCTGGGTGGCTCAGTCAGTTAAGCATCTGACTTTTGATTTTGGCTCAGGTCATGATCTCATGGTTTGTGAGTTTGAACCTAACATCCAGCTCTCTTCTGTCAGCGTGGAGCCTGCTTCAGATCCTCTGTCTCCCTCACTCTGCTCACTCTCTCTCTCTCTCTCTCTCTCCCTCAAAAATAAAATAAACCTTTAAAAAAGTGTTACAAGAATCCATATTTTATAATATTCATAACTGGTTTTCTGTTAAAGTAATATTCACCGGGGTAGAAAACTTTGTTCTTAATTTCAAGGTTTTGTCTTTGTTACTGTCACTGCCATCTAAGATCTCTGTTGGGATTGTATTTGCTGTATTAAGTAATGAATAAGGGTGAAAAGTTAACTTAATGGGCCTGGGGGCACCTGATGTTAAATGGAGGTTATTTCATTTGTCAGTATGAGACAGGACAACATTAGTTCTGCTCAGTTACTTGTTTCTAGAGGTAGACATTAGCCTTGTGTTTGGTGAATCTGCCTGCTATTGTTTGCAAAGCTGCCTATCCAAATATATCAGGCATATTAATCAAATGTGGATTGAGGTAATTTACTAATGGTGAGAATGAAAATAAGTGTACTACATCCAAATAACTCACCAGTGAAAATACCAAGGCTTGGCCAATCTTACTTGCATCATTACCTTGCAAAATGTTGTCTGTAATGCAGCTAAACATTCAAACCAGTAACCATGGATCTTAAATAAATTTAGCTGAAATTATTTTAATATGCTGACTACATGTTATATAAGCAAGTAGAAAATTTGATTGACTGTCATCTTAAACTTTAACCATTTTATTTTGCAAATAAGAAAACCAATGCTCAGAAAGCTTATTTAACTTAGTCAATATCAAAGAAGTGGATGGTAGGACCCCAAAAATTCAGTCAAGTTTTCAATTTCTATTATAACATATAGTTGGTGATATAGCCTATAAAGCACTTACTTTACCTAAATTCCAATCTCAAATAATCAATTTTCAACTTATAAAAACATATTTTAAAAAACATGTAAGCTTAATATTCAATATCACATATATTATATGTATACCATATATATGATGTATATAAAATTATGTATATATGTATAATACAATACAATACAATACAATACAATACAATACAATACAATACCTATAAAATTTACATGAGGTGCCTTGGAGAAAAAGTCAATATGTGGTAGAACTCAGTACCTTTGCATTAATTCTTGGCTATGAGGATATCTAGCCTTTTCCCACATTTTCTCCTTTAGGTCTTTAAAAAGAAGAACCAGTCTTTCTGAAAACTGCTCTAGAGCAAAAGTCTCCTAGTTCATGAGTCGTACCCTAGTTCTATAACATCAAAATCTTGCTTTTCTCTATACTACTTGATATTTATCATCACAAATAAGAAATTCCTCTATATATCCTGTTATTATGGGCTGATTTATGCTTCCCAGAAAGATATCCTAGAATATGACCTTATTTGGAAATATGGTCTTTACAGATGTAATCAAGTTCAAATCAGGTCATTAGGACAGATCATAATTCAGTGTGAGTGGTGTCCTTAAGGGGGAGGTTCGGAGATAGAGACAGACACAGTGGAGATGATGTTAAAATGCGCAGGGAACACCATATGACGCATTGATAAACCAAAGAAAATCAAAGACTGCCAGCAAGCTATCAGAAGCCAGGAGGAGGTAAGGAAGAATACCCTTATAGGTTTCAGAGGGAGCTAGCTTAGCCAAAATTTTGATTTCAGACTTCTGGCCTCCAGACTGCAAGACAATAATTTTTTGTTTATTTAAGCCGTTCAGTTTGTGGTACTCTGTTACAGCAGATCTAGGAAACTGATACATATCACAAACCAAAATAATTAGGAGAAATTATGTTTGCTTTTAGAAATTTACTTCAGTTGCAAGTTTCTTCCTCTCAAATTACAGAAACCCAAACTGAACACATTGTTTTCCTTCTAGCTCACTCTGGTCCATTTTTCAGATAGCATCTTGGAAAGAACAGCACAAATGGTTCTGTTTTTGTTTTGTTTTCAAGAAGTAAGTATAATAAAAGGTCACCTAGATAATATTTTTTCTTTGGTGGAAGTATGTTAGGATCATTGCCAAATATTTGAATGCATATTTAAATATACATCCGTATCAATTGGGCCCCAACAAGCCACTTGGTTTGATGATACAGCTATCTATCCACAGAGGTACTGAAGTTGTCCTTCTCTCATTTCTTCCTTCTATCAGTCATTAAGTGCTTACATATGATAATTTTTCCAAAATGCCTAACTCATCTTTTCTCTAAATCTGGCTACTTATTAGTTCAAGATTTCATTGTCCCTTAATAGGCTCTTCACTGATCACTTTTCTCCTTTTAACAGACCTGATAGAACTGAAAGATCTATTTTGTTCCAGTGATGGCAAATGCTACCTGTTTCATAATGGCTATTATTGTTCATTCTAGGTGTTTTGCATACTCCAATTCACTTAAATAGGAAAAGTACACTCGCTTAGAAAGTAAATAACGGACTTAAGGTCATACATCAAAAATGGGAGAGCTGAAATTCTGTTTCATTTCAAATTACATAAACTTTACTATATCATTAGAGTGATTTAATATTGGTCATTAGAAAAAAAAGACATTGGTTTTCAGATAGATTTTAAGTATTTTAGTTTCTTTATTATTTATTTATACTTTGGTTTTGATGGTTTTTAAAACCACCGGATGTTATGTTCAAACTACTGGTAGATATGCAGCAATCAAGGAAGAGTTTCTAAATGCTTTGGGCCCATCCATTTCATTTGTATTTCAGTTCTTTCAGTGACATAACTTCTGGTGAAAAGGAGCCAAGTTAAAATTTTAGATAGTAGATAAAGGTTACTAGAGGTATTCACATTGCACATCATAATGATTATAACTACACTTAAACCTGCACATGAGCTGGTTGCATATATATAATCAATATGTACAAACACAGAAAAACTGGTTAATTTTTATGCTTGTAAAACTTCAGATGATTCTAAAGCAGAATAGAGATTTTGACTTTTCAAAACCTAGAACTTCTATATTGTGACAATGGCTACAAAATAGGGTGTTAGCATGCATCTTTAGATGTATCTGTGTGTGTTTGTATGTTGATACACTTATCCTGAAGGACTGGATGATCTAAAGTAACTTTTGGCTCCAGGAACATGGGTGCTAGTAGGATGACTATAGCACTTACCATTAAACAGGGAGACTTTTGAGAGGGAAGAGAGGTGAAGACCTTCTTTTACAATGATGCTGGACAACAAGCATAATATCAGACTTTGATGTATGTGAATGCAGGCATATAGTCACTCTACTTATGCACAAAAATTGATATTGCAATAAGTTAAAGGAAATGGGAGATGAGAAGAATATTTTAAATATTTTTTTTTACTAAGAAATAGCAAGGAATCATGTAGAATGGCAATGAATGCAATACAGTGTTCGCTGTGAACCTCATTCAAGTATGTTTATAAAAATCTATACACTTTTCCTTGAAAAATGTTTCTCACAACTGAGTATAGTAAAATACTCTACCACCTTCTTTCTGATAAATTCCCTGCTCATAGAGAAGCGGGTGATTCTGTTGATAGTCACCACTAAATCAGAAAAACAGCTCATGAGTCTATCTTTGGGCTTTGATTTTTCAAGATAGGAACAAAATGAACAAGTCTTGTTTTTCCTTTTTCTTATTAAAACAGTAACACAGTTATTAGCCATCACTGGTACTACTTAGGAAGCTAACACTTACTTTGTATATTCACCTGTTACTCAATTCAGGTGCCACATTTTTAAAGTACTGTTTAGAAACAGCAACAAAAATGCTATACCCCCTTTTGTAGTAATCAGGGTCATTATCAAGTTAAATTGCTTCATCTTCATCTTTATATAATTCTGAAATTTTAAATTCTGCCAATAGTCAAGCTTTTTAAAAAAAAGCACACACTAACATAATTTGCTCATTAAAAAAAAGAATATTATATATTACCTTTCAAGTGAGGGCTGTGGACGTGCATTCTTTGCAAATGTAGATTTACTGGAACAAATTCTAATGTTTTCTCTCCTTTGCTGCTGCTTGATTTGAAAGAGGACCCTAAGTGGAAAAAAAAACTGAACATTATTATTAAGTAAATAATAAATGTGTGTGTATGCACGTATGTTGAAAAGTATGCTTGATATAGAAAAATGTTACAAGGATTTCAGAAAGGAAAACATATTTGTATAAGCTGCTTTTCTTTACAGAAATTCAATTTAAAAATTCTCAGTTATTCTTATAATAATACCATGAGATAAAATAGTGCAATTTGTTTCTTCCTGGTCTATCATGCCGAGATGGTAGAGTTAGAAATAAAAGTTGTTTTTTTTTTTAATTTTGGCTCTTCCATATCCATAACAACAATGTTTATTATTGTTTTCACCTAACATATATGAAATGGAATTTAGCTTGAATACATAAAAAGTTTTTGCTTTCATACCTGTTTCCTTGCTAAGTTCTGTCAGAATATCTTGGTACATATTCACCATTTGATCACAGTGAGTAAGGACATTTTTCCGTAGATTGTCCCAGTGCGGAGAAAGCTCACCAAGTTCCTTTAGCTCCTGGTTTCTGTTAAGAATGGAAAAGAGGGGAAAAAATAATTTTGATCTTATGTCCACAGACAAGGAACACTATAAAGGTTGCCAAATTAAAAAGAAACTGATTTACCATCCATTTCAGGAAAGTTTTATGCACTTATTAGAAAAAAAAAATATTTTCTTACATCAGCCCTAACAATATCTTTCCAGGTATGTCTCCTGAGGCAAGAGAAACAAAAGCAAAAATAAACTACTGGGACTACATCAAAAAAAAAAAAAAAAACAAAAAAAAACACAAACTTCTACATAGCCAAGGAAAAAAACCAACAAAACTAAAAGGCAATCTATTGAATAGGAAAAGATATTTGCAAATGACATATCCAATAAACGGTTAGTATCCTAAATATATAAAGAGTTTATACAGCTCAACACCAAAAAAACAAATAATCCAATTAAAAAATGGGCAGAAGACGTGGATAGACATTTCTCCAAAGAAGACATACAGATGGGCAACAGACACATAAAAACTGCTCAATATCACACATCATCAGGGAAATGCAAGTCAAAACCACACTGAGCTAAAACCTCACACCTGTCAGAATGGCTAAAATAAAAAAACTCAAGAAACAACAAGCATTGATGAGGATGTAGGATGGGGGGAAATGAAAACTGGTAAAACAACTGTGGAAAGTAGTATAGACGTCCCTAAAAAGTGAAAAACAGAACTACCTTATGATCCAGTAGTTGCACTACTGGGTATTTACCCAAAGAATAAAAAAAAATACTAATTCAAAAGGATTTTGCACCCTATGTTATAGTAGCATTATTTACAATAGCCAAATTATAGAAGAAACCCAAGTTTCCATCAATCGATGAATGGATAAAGAAGTAGTATATGTATGTATACAATAGAATATTAATCATAAAAAAGAATGGAATCTTGCCATTTCCAACAACATGGATAGATCTAGAGAGTAAAATGGTAAGTGAAATAAGCTAGTCAGAGAAAGACAAATATCATGTGATTTCACTCATATGTGTAATTTAAGAAACAAAACAAACACATAAATGGAAAAAAAAGAGACAAACCAATAAACAGACTCTTAACTATGGAGAACAAACAGATGGTTATCAGAGAGGAGGTGGGTGTGGAGATGGATGAAATAGGCAAAGGGGATTAAGAGTACACTTATCTTGATGAGCACTGAGAAATATATGGAATTATTGAACCATTATATTGTACACCTAAAATTAAATAACACTGTATGTTAACTCCATTGGAATTAAAATAAAATAAATAATTTTAACACAAAGGAAGATATGAGTAATTTAGGTCACCCAAACATTAAAGTTTTATATGGCAAAGAGGTAAAAAAAAAAAAAAAACAAATACAAGTTAAATAAATGTTTTCACTGGTAAAACTTCACAAAGATGACAAAAACTTAACTATCCTCTATATATTATATAATATATGTATAAATATATAATATATAAATATATAATATATAAAATATATATAAATATATATTATATATTAATACACATATTATACATTATATATAAATATATAATATATAAATATATAATATATATATTATATATATGTTATATATATATTATATGCATATAATATATATATGACAATTCAGTTAAAAACCAAACACTAAAACCTCAATAGAAAAACAGCTAAATCCTAGACTTCAGCCATCCAAAATAAAATAATGTGGAAAAAAATAATGTGGGAAGGGCTATCTGACTAGGTCTGAAGGAAACACAAGATACTCTAGTAACCCAGTTTATTTACAATATAGCTGTAAAATATTTTAAAAGCCCATAAATGGTATAATCAGTTGTGATTTATTGGCCTCAGTTTCTCTCAAGAGGACAATTTAAGTAAATGCGGTATGCATGTTTTGTCTTTTCTTTATCAAAAGGAAGAGCTAATCCTGCCATTTAGGTTTTAATTATTACCTTTTATCTAATTCTCTAGCCTTTAGCCAAGTTAATTCAAATCATCAGAATGCCTTTTTAAATTATAATGATAAATAGTCTAACATGCTGCTTGGTTAGATCTCTTACTCATTTCTGTAACCTTTTACCAACAACATTTTCATGAGGCTAATTTAACCAGCAATAATGAACCTTCTTTGCTATTTTGGCTGTGAAACATGCTAAATACCAAGCTAATAAATTCAGAAGATGTAGAATCTCTAACATCCTGTTAAATGTAAGAATAATGGATGGTGTGCAAAAATGTGACTTGCTTTCAAATGCTCGTAGCTGCCTTTCTTTTGTTTCAATGGGGATGCAGTATAGTAGTGCTGCATCTTTTATCTGATGTCTCCACAATTTTGGCGAACATTAATCTCATTTTTAACTTTTCCATAGATTAGCTTTCATCACACAACATTTATGGGAGAAGAAGTGGTCAATTAATAGACAATAAGAGTAAAGAAAGTTCATGACTGAAGTTGAAGGGGGAGACTGAAAAACTGGAGAGTCAAGTTCTCTGTGTGCACTCAAATAGCCGGACAAATTCAAATTCAGGACAAAACAACAACAACCAACACAAAAAAATAATTCCAAAAGCCTGAGATATCTAAGTCAAAAGATCTGGACAATTAGGTCAGATATGAGATCGACAGCAACTGTGACATATCAACTTACTTTATTTTCAATATACAGTTAAAATGAAAATGCTAGCTAAGTATTCCTATTTAATACTCGTAGATGCACCATGGGTTTATAATTCATGCTGTCCCTGAATCCTTGTCAGAAAGAATAATGAAAAGAGAGGGAATGAGGGAGGGAAGGAAGGGTGGTAATGAAGCTGCTGACGACATTGTAGGATACTGGGGTGGGGTACGTCTCCTTCCCTAAGAGAAACCTGGCAAAGCATGGTCAGAAAAGTTTAGTGTTCTTGGGGACTTGAGATAAGCTGAAAGGAGTCCATAATGTGTTGTTTACAATTTATTACACTCCTCCAATATGTCAAAAATGATACACAGAAATCTATAGATGAAACCTGACGTTCACTGCTCATTTCTGGCACTGAACAGCTACATGTTCTAAAAGGGAAAAACAACCAAATAAAGCTTCTCTGCATTGAAGAAAACCCTCGAATACAGAAGAACTATAAAATAAAAGTATAATAAACCAGAGCAGAAATAAAAAGTTAGAAAACAAAATGGGACATAGTAAGAGGGTAGTTGTAAGTTTAAGAAAAATGAAAGAAATTGATTACATTAATACACTACACTAGACAAAGAGAGAAGGTACTTAGGGGTACTCAAATCAGGAAACTTTTCAGTTGGGAAGGTGAGGACTGTTTACACGACATTTTAACTTGTTACTCAGTGAACAAAACTTGGGAGTTGAAGGACCTTGATTTGTATCTCAAGCCAGGTTCTCTAGGAAGCAGAGACTGAGATCAAGCAATCCTAGGTCAGCAAGAGGGAGGTGAGAAGAGAAGTGCTGTAGGAGAAACAGAAAGTAGACATAAGGTGGGAGGTTACTGAGTTGGGCAGAACTTCACAAGAAAACATGGCTGGTTACTTGGTCATGTGAAACAGCTCTAGATAAGTCATATGGAACCAACGCACCTTGGAAAACTTTGTTAAATGGAAAAAGCAACATTGATACGCCAGTTCCTTACCACCTTCTATAGTATTTCATTGGTAAAGATTCATCCTATGAGACATTAAGTCCTCTGCACTTCTGCTTGTCTCTTCTGGGTGGCCACTGGGGAAGCAATATCCCAGTGGAGATAGAACTGTCCTGGATCTAGTCATAGGTACCTGAACCATTCTGGATATAGATGTCATTGGGGGCATGCTAACACCTGGCCTTCACCCTGAGGGAGGCTGATATAGCTGGTGGTGTTGGGAAATAAGGTGACAATGGTGGCAGCATCTGGAGCCCTCCATTGGGCAAACAGTCAAAACTTGAGGACAAGTTATGGTTGGCCCATTATAGAAAAGTACATCAACTGGGCCCAGGACAGGCCACCCCTTGTAGAACTTGCACTTCCATCACTCCCTGACATCCTTGTGGCATATAAAACATCATCACTCATATCTTCCCTAAGAGGGAAGTTCAAGTATAATCCTTTGAAGCGATGACCAGATGCAATTCCCCAAAATGGAGTAATGAGCCAAGCTATAATATGAAATATTCCAGCGATCCTTGGGGCCTTAGTTGACATTCATCACCAATCTCTACCACTCATTCTAGATTTTCCTCACATTCCTTTGGCACTTCAGCTGGTCTGGGTGATCCCCAGATCACTTGTGAGGTGATCCAGACATTAATCCCAAGTGATTAGGCCCTTAGTTTCTTTGCTTTTAAGGAATCTTAGTTACTGTAATCTCCCATGCACCTCTGGGCATGGAGCACATCTAAGTGCCAGGCATATTTCTCTTCACTCAGATTATGAAGCAGCAGCCCTATTTCCTCACAATGATAAGTATCCCTTGCCATCTTTGCTGGTCCATTGTAGTAGTAAGAAATGCATGATAATCAGACCACATGTGAACCACACATAGGTTTCAGATAAGTGGGACTCTTTATGGCTTACTGACAGAACTGCCCCTACCCATGCCTCAAGAACTAGGATTCTAATTGGCAAAGTCTAAGGTGGTAGGGAAAAGAAGCACAACTCCACTAGTGGGCATCGTGATTGATTGTAATAAGGGCTCCCCCTTTTTCCGAGAGCTGAGTATTCTACCTATGGTAGACATCCTCTATCAGCTGTTGGTTTAGCATACAAACTTCATCCTGGAGACCAGTACTCCAATCCTAAGTATAAGTTCCCCTAAAATGGGGCCTTCGCTGAGCCTCTCATGGTTAATAATGTTCCACTACTGTATTAGATTTGTGGCTTTGGGGTGGTAGGGCATGCAGGAATTTCAAGCTCACTGTTGCACCTCCTTTGTTATAGCAAGTATCCTTTGGTAGAAACAATGTTATGTGGGACATCATATCATTGGTCCAGGCATTCTGAAAGCTGTCAGATGTGGGTAATGGCAGTGGCACTGTGAACAGTAAAGGCATACACACATCCAAACTTTGTTTCACCTACTTAGGACAAATTGCCCTCCTCTCCAAGTTGAAAGAGATCTGATGTAATTGGCCTGCCACTAAGTAGTTGATGAGTGTTCCCTAGGAATGGTACTCTCTTAGGATTCACTATCAGTTATATATTAGTGCTTGGTTAAGCGCTAGACAAAAAGTCTCAATGATATGTGCATCATAAATAAAACTCAAAAAAGCAAAATTATTGACATGCATAGATGATAAAGGTCTTTTTGTGTATGTATGTGTTTTATGTTACTGATTTCCCCCATTATTTGTCATTTTACCAACATATGTTACAGGTGGAACATATGTGTATATGCCACTTTACACCTGTCCTTCTGTCATGATTATTAGCATGTCTTTACTTTCAAAATATCTTGTTAGGCTGTCCAAGTTACAGGAAACCAAAGTTAATATAACTTTTTTCATCTTCTATTGTGATTATTAGCACGTCCTTATTCTCAAAATATCCTGTTAGACTGTCCAAGTTACGGGATACCAGAATAAATCTAACTTTTTTGATATAGTTTTAAAAAATAACTATAAGCTCACAGAATGTTACAGTTGGAAGGAAGTTCAGAGAATAATGTGAAACCTCTTGTTTCACAGATGGAAGCATCTCAGTGAAACAGCTTGTTTGTCTCTGAGTCACTAGAATACCAAGTCTTTTAGACTATAATCCCCGTTTCCACTCTTTTCCTCAGCCCATATAATTCCCTGGGGTAAACACACACACACATACACACAAAATTAAACTAAAAAACAAACAAACAAAAAAACCAGAGTGCCTTATTTATTGAAGGTACTTAATGAACATAAGCTGAGTAAATGGGGTTTGGAAGGAGTGGGGCTATTGACTTCTAGAACTATATTTGTAAATTTTCATGTACGTTTTTGTTTTAATTTTCATGTACTTTTAAAGTGAACTTTGAACAAAGGTTAAGTTATAGTTTGGTATTGTTATATCTGGACCTTTTAGTTGGAATGGTACAGCTACTAGGTATGCAGTGCATGGTAACTGATATTCCCTAAAATATGTTCAAGTGTGTACTGGTGTCCAATATTACAAGACCCATAGACAAAGTCTTTGCATGTCTCCACATTTATCTGGGTAGCAATCTTGGCATTAATGTTACAGTTAAATAGTTACACATCTTCACTCTGCCTTTGGTGTGAATGGCAAAAGAGATGAGCTGTGTAAATGCATTTTTAATCCATAGAAAAATATTTTTAAAAATACTCCTTCCCCACCTATAAACATTCTCATTTATTCACAGCAACAACAGCATCTACTTTTAAAAGCTGTCTCCTTCAACTGCTACTTTACAACAATAACGGCAAAAATGTCTTTCTGGAAAATCCACTGCCCTCCTAAACACATACAATCTTTTATGAATTCATTACTTTGCTATCACTAGAACTCTACGTTTTAAAAAAATCTTCTAAGAGATAGGCTAGGACTCTTCTAGAGTCCAAGAAGTAGCCAAAAAAAAAAAAAAAGATGTTGAAAGAAAAGACTGAATATTCAAACACTAATAAGCTTAGGCCTCATACACATTAAACATTTTTTTTGGCATTTACTGCCATCCATTCCCTTTTACGTTGCTACCTGCAAAAATAAAAGGTAAACCAGATAAAATAAATCTCAAAGGAGACAGATGATCGCTAAGGCTTACTTGAAAAATATCTTTACACTCTGGATCTTGGCATTCCAACTGTAAAAGTGTGATATTCTTGATACTTGATGAAATATTCATGCCAATCTCTGCAAATAACCTCATGGTACACTGTTTGTCTACATGGCTTCTTTTGTCCTACCTTGTTTAAATATTTCAAAAATATAGGCTTTACCTCTTCAGCAAAATCACAAGTTTCAGGAGGTCATTCTGATCCTCTGAACCTTCCATAAAGGAACACACTACTGAGCATATAATATACTTGAAACACCAGACTATTAAATAGTGTAAGGAGAAAAATGAGATTAAAAACAAACAAACAACTCTGTGAAGAATGAAGGGAAATAACTGAACACAAAATCAGTTCCAGGGAAACCTGAAGAAAAATAGCCAAACCTGTTTTAAAGTTTTTACATATAATTCATAAAACATTGGAAGGAATATTAAATAGATGGATAGTTTTTAAACTTCTTTCCCTACCCCCTGTGGCTCAGGGACAGGGGAGGGTGTTGACGAAAGAGAAGTCAAGTACATGAACAGGCATCAGGACCTTTTCCTTATTCCAGCCAATCACTAGCTCCAATTGAATTTTTTTGATTAATACTGAAATTGCATGTACAGATCTTTTTTTAAAAAAATTTATTTAGTTTTGAGAGAAACAGAAACAGCATGAGCAGGGGAGGGGCAGAGAGAGCGAATCCCAAGTAGGATAGGCACTGTCAGCACGGAGCCTGATGTGGGTGGGGCTCAAACTCACTTGAAACCATGAGATCGTGACCTGAGTCAAAACCAAGAGTTGGACACTTAATCGACTGAGCCACCAGGTGCCCCCACCCCCCACCATGTATAGTTCTGTATGAAAAAAATAAGTTTTTCCTGCTAAAAAAAATAAAATTAGGTTTAAGATCACCAAAATAGAACATAGTTAAAAGAAGAGAACGTTTATCTTCTATTTACAACATAGTTTTAAAGCCTACTGATGATGTATTCAAGGAGAAATTCCAACAGCGGGAGTATTTGCTCTAAGTCTGTGAGTGTGGCACACTTGCCTTATTTATCTTTGTGTCCTACCACAGTCCTTGGTTTGTGGGAAGTGTTGAGCCTGATGACTGACTGAATGAAAAGTTTGCTTACAGACTGTTGTTCTTCAATCTTCCTGAAATTTGAGATCAAGTCAGAATATAAACTAACCTAAAAGTAGAATGTTGAGCTCTGTCCCAGTTAAAATGAATAAATGCAATAGATAAAATGAGACACTGTTGAGTCCTCTAACCTTGTATGATCTAGGTCTGCAACTCTGGATAGGACATGTCTTCTTTAGGGATAAAGACCTGAAAATGTATCTTCATATGGCATTCCTTACTGTGATGGTTAATTTTATGTGTCAACTTGGCTGAATCACAAGGTATCCAGATATTTAGTTAAATGCTACGGTAGGTGTTTCTGGGTGAGATAAACATTTGAATTGGTATACTGAGCAAAGTACCTTGTCCTCACTAATTTTGGTAGGCCTCACCAAGCAGTTGAAGGGGTTTAGAGCAACAGGTTGACCCCTCCCTGAGTAAGAAAGAATTTCTCTTCACTGGCTGACTTTGAACTAGGACATTGGCTTTTTCTTGCTTTTGCACTCAAATTGAAACAGTGGCTTTTCCTGGGCTTCAAGCTCACTGGCCTTTGGATTAGAACTGTATCATAGACTCTCCTGGGTCTCCAGTTTGTGGACTTACCCTGAAGATGTTAAGATTTGCCAGCCATCATAACTGTGTGAGCCATTCCTTATAATAAATCTGTCTGTCTCTGTCTCTGTTTCTTTCTACACACACACACACACACACACACACACACACACGGTATTGATTCTGCTTCTCTGGAGAACCCTCACTAACACACTAACTATACAGGGATTCCATTACAAACATCTCCCTCTGTTTGGGGCAAAATGTTGGGGAAATGGGGTGGGATGGAAAAATCTAGAGTGTAGTTCAGGACATTTCATGATCTATCTCTCTTGCTGTATTTTAATTTTTTTTTTCAACGTTTATTTATTTTTGGGACAGAGAGAGACAGAGCATGAATGGGGGAGGGGCAGAAAGAGAGGGAGACACAGAATCAGAAACAGGCTCCAGGCTCTGAGCCATCAGCCCAGAGCCTGACGCGGGGCTCGAACTCCCGGACCGCGAGATCATGACCTGGCTGAAGTCGGACACTTAACCGACTGCGCCACCCAGGCGCCCCCCTCTTGCTGTATTTTATAGATACTCTTGATTAATCTTCAACAAAGAAGAAAAGAATTCAATGGGAAAAAGACAGTCTTTTCAACAAATGGGGTTGGACAGCTATATGCAAGAGAATGAAATTGGACCACTTTCTCACAACATAAACAAAAATAATCTCAAAATGGGTTAAGGACCTATATGTGAGACATGAAAATCCTAGAAGAGAGCACAGGTAGTAATTTCTCTGACATTGGCCACAGCAACATCTTTCTAGACTTCTTCAAAAGAAAAATGACTATAGAGTTGCTTAGCTCATCTAAGGGACATGCACAAGAAATCTCTCTAGTGCTGAAGTCACTGCTCCACATGTGAGAACCTCTTTTACTAGGACTGTGAACCCAGAATAATAAAATTTTAAAACCTGAGTATGTAAATTCAAAAATTCCTGAAATTATGAAAAGTAATCATTGTAAGAAAGAGTAACTGAGAATAATAGTTAATTCATTTACAAGAATGTAGGAGGACCAAATAGCCTGATAAAAATTCATATACCAAAGGCCCAGTAAAAAAAGGCATTAAAATGTTATTTGAAATTGTTATTACCTCAGTAAACAGAAATATTTCCCCACAATGAGCTGCACAATACCATTTTGTACAATAAAAATAGCTATACAATTTAACCAGAGCCTTCTGGTAGTTATCATACTCTAAAACTATATGCGGTCACACACGGGTACAAAGTGTAATAGCCAGGTTGCTTTCATTCATTGAGCAAAGTTAGACCTTAAATCAAACCTAAAAGAATCATAACAGAATTTACCCATTAGGGAAAAAAAATTAAACACTAAACAGTCAATGAAGAATAGATGACATAAATGATTCGGGGGGTGGCTTCAATTTCATAAAGTGGTTGGGTGACACCATAAAGCTGAACAAAGTTCAACTAGATGTCAAGTTTCACAATATTTTTCACAGTATGTTCAACCCACAATTCAAACCGTCTGTGCTTGAACCCATGTGGGGATAAAAATTGCAGCCATAAATCACAGGCTTTGAAAAAAAGTGCATTAAAAAAATGACAACGTGGTTAATGTTGCAGTCGGTGAGTCACTATTTCACTGAAAAATGATGGGATATTCTGAATGGTCACTCCTTCTGATTTTCACCTGACATTAAAATAAGCAGCCGTTGTACTGTATGTTCAAGAAGGTTTCAAGTTATGTACAAAGACTAAACACTGGAACACAGGAACTGCAGGGTTTAGTTGTCATCACTGTAGCAGTTTGAACTGATGAATAGCCAGATTCCATCATTTAGTTTTATGGAACTGTTTTAGAAAACAATGAGGGATAAAAATAAGCATGTCTTATTCTACCTTAAAAGTCTATTTGCTGTTCCTGATCAAGGTGATTTGGTGTTTATTTACTTCTTCTTCTTCTTTTTTTTTTTTTTACTGTTTACTTATTTTTGAGAGAGACAGAGACAGAGCGTGAGTGGGGGAGGACAGAGAGAGAGACACAGAATCCTAAGCAAGCTCCAGGCTCTGAGCTGTCAAAACAGAGCCAGATGCGGGGCTGAAACCCATGAACGTGAGATCATGACCTGAGCTAAGGCCAGTCACTTAACTGACTGAGCCACCCAGGCGGCCCGGTGTTTATTTACTTTTAAGTAACATCTTATTTACACTTTGAAGTTTGTTTTCAAGTTATCAAAGATGGATGAGATATATATATATATATATATATTTATATATATATATATATTTACTATCTTAAAGCTCAGTGTTCCACTGGTGTTTAAAGTGTGGCATATAATGTGAAGTCTGTCTGAAATCCACATATATTAAATGCATGTCTTTTCATTCTGGGTATCCATGAAAACTATGAACTGTACCTGAAAGTTCAGGGGGCAAAGCAAAAAAGTGTGCTGGCACTCTCAGCGCCTTTCCATTACTCGTGCTCATAAGCTTAGAAATTGAAACCATTTCAGGCTGTTTTTCCTTCCCTTTCCATCCCTAAACCTGGAGTGCCAGACACCTCCTAGTCAAGTTTCATAATTAGATGCCATTCAAGTGGCTCCACAAGATGCTTGGCAGTGGGTCTCTTTGGTGAGCACTGTAAGGCATTCCAAGTAACCAAAAATACTTCTGTATAGAATGTATCTCTTCTTTATTTTCAAAACAAACCTTGGACACAATCGTTCCAGAGCCAGCTGGACTAAGCACAATTAAAACTTCAGGTCGACTCAGCACATTTCAAGTGCTTATTAGTCACATAGCTATCATCTTCAAGTAGAGAACATTTCTAACATCATGAAAAGTTCTATTGAATGACATCGCTTTAGACAAATGAGAAGAATAGAATTGAGAAGTGAAGTGATTTACTGAATGCCATATTGCTAGTAAGTGGCAGAATCAAGACTTGTGCCCAGGTTTTGTGACTATAAATCTTGCTCTCTTTATTTTTTAAATTTTTTTTAATGTTTGTTTATTTTTGGAGAGAGAGAGAAAGAGTATGAGTGGGGGAGGGACAGAGAGAGTGGGAGACACAGAATCTGAAGCAGGCTCCAGGTTCCACACTATCAGCACAGAGCCTGACAAGGGGCTCCAACTCACAAACCGTGAGATCATGACCTGAGCCAAAGTCGGATGCCTAACCCTTACTCTCTTTTTTATTTTAATTCCTGGTGAGTATGGTTTCTTCCTGAATAGGAAGACTGAAATCTCTCACTTGAGGGACTCACCTGAATGCAACTTCTATTCAGCTCAATAGAGGGCTCACTCAAATATTTTGCTGAAGTGTTCCCTTACCAGCCAGCCTTGGCTACCATAATTCCCAAGTATGTCAACAACAGAACAAAATTCTTATTTATTTTCTATTAATTTAAAAAATATGCTGTTTATTATGGTTATTTATGTCAGGCAATGTAATAAGAAGTTAACAAATATTCATTCATTCAATATGCATAACAGCCCATTGAAATAGGTATTATTATTATCTTCATTTTACAAATGAGGAAAATTAAACTTAGAGAAGTAATTTACCCAAGGTCACCCAGATAGTGAGTGGCAGAACCATGATTAACCCAGGAGATATGTCTTTGGTGTCCATGTTTTAAACTAGTATACTAGATGGATTCTCCATTAGAAACATTGTACGATATGGGTGGCTCAGTCATTTAAGCCTCCGACTCTTGACTTCGGCTCAGGTGATGATCTCACGGTTTGTGAGTTGGAGCCCCACATCTGTGCGGACAGCACGGAGCCTGCTTAGGATTCTGCCTCCCTTTCTCTTTGCCCCTCCGCTGCTTGCTCTCTCTCTCTCTCAAAATAAAATAAAAAGAAATTAAAAAAAGAAACTTTATACAATCTCATTCCCACTAGAAATCACTGCACAGAACATGTATCTTGATACTACAACTTGGAAAAACAGAATAAGAAAACCTTTTATCTTTTACCTGCAAATGTAAAGTAGAAAGCTTGATGTCACCCTTCTCATTCTCCACACTAAATTCTAACGGGCAGGAAGAAAGAGTTTTATACTGTAGTCCTTCTTTAGATGCCACTGTTGTTTATTCTACATCTGTGTTGTCCAGTAAAACTGTGTGTGATAATAGGAATGTTCGGTAGCTGTGCTATTTAATAGGATGGCTATTTAGTCATATGTGACTATTGAGCATTTGAAAGGTGACTAAGGTAACTACAAAATGGAATCTTAAATTTCATTTAATGTTAATAAATTTTAACTTAAGTTTAAATAGCCATATGGGGCAAATGGCTACTGTATTGGATAGCACAGACCCAGATGGTCCAGCTGAGAACCTGTCAGGACTCCTTTCTTTCTTCTAAACCGCACGCTCACCTACTATCAGTGACATATACCAATCTATTCCGTCATGCAGGCCAGAATGCTTGAGTCATCCTGAGTACTTTATCTCCAGATATAATCCGTCAGGAAGTTCTGTTGATTTTAGCTGCTTAAAAATGCACAGAGGTATGTATACTTCTCCATTTCTCCCACTACCACCCTGGTCTAAGCCACTATAATTATCAGCCTAGGCAACAACAATATCACCTACATTGTTTTATCCCTCTACATTTGCCTCCCTTTTACTTAAATTTATTTGAGAGAGAGAGAGAGAGAGCAAGACAGCACAAGCTAGCGCAAGCAGGGAAGGAGCAGAGGGAGAAAGACAGAAAGAATCCAAAGTCAGCGCAGAGCCCAATGCAGTGAGATCATGACCCAAGCCCAAAAGGAGAGTCAGACGCTCAACCAGCTGAGCCACCCAGGTGCCCCTCCTCCCTTTTTCTAAATGCAACCATATCATTCTCTGATAACAGTTTCACTTGTTCTTAGGAAAAATATTGCATTACTGAGGGCTTATTATATGCTAGATATTATGCTAGATTTTAGAAATAACACAAGAAAATTGACAAGTTCTTCCTTTTCTGTGGCCTAGAAGTCCCCAATTAATTTGCAGCCTGATTCTCATTCCAAAATCACTGTTTCAGCTCCAAACACACCAGCTTTGTGGCTGAAGACATGCCCAGCCTGCTTTTCTGCCCACTGGAAATTTGTGGTAACACATAATGCGCCTACCTATGAGATGTGCCAGGTTAGTAAGCTAGAGGAGGTTAAAATAAATTATAGACTCAGTTGTGTGTCTGAAGCACTATAGCATTCAGCTAAGATCAACAATAGTAATAGGTTTGCCATATGAAGTGTCTACTGTGTATGTGATTCTTTACATGGATGGTAAGAGTGGTTTCCACATACTAAAGGTCTATGAATGCATGTAGCAGGCCATGTCACATAGCTATTATATGTCACGTAGCTAATTGTGCCATGTCACATAGCTATTAAGTAGAGTTTGGGAAAGCCAGCTTTCAAACCCAGAGCTGTACTTACACACACACACACACACACACACACACACACACACACACCTCAAAACAAAACCCTAGAGTCTCCTGATTGCTCATTTAATTACTACAGTAGCCTGATAAGACAAGTGATAATGTTATTACCTACAAAAATGTAGAAATTGAAAGATTAAGTAATTTTCTATAATCATAAGCATGTATTGAGTGGCAGAGGTTTTTGAACTAAGGTCCATAGTAATTCCAATTCTGTGTTTTTACCATTACAGCACACTTTCCCCTGCTCATTCCATTTTAAATAATCTTGGCACAATAGGGAAAAAAAAAAAAAACCTCTCAATGAGTTTTGCCATATTTGCTCCTGTGCAGATATCGTAATATTCAAACAGCAAAATAAAACACATATTTCTATCGCCAGCTTGACAATACTAAGTGCTCTACAGGACCTCTCATTAAATGATACCAAGAATCCATAACAATGAACTTAATGGCACACAGCATCTGCCCTGGATCCTGGGAGGCAGGAGGGCAAATGCACTTTCCATGATAAATAACACACCACATAGTATTCCAACTGAGCATCAACACTGCATGAAGAAAAATGAACAGAAGAAATACCACTAATTGGATATGAATCACCAGTGGAGTCCTCATGTAATATTTTTTATTCCTCATTTTTGGATCTTTAGGACTAAGGATTTTTCTCAGAGTGAGCAAGCAAGAGAGACAGAGAAAAAAAGTACCACAAGAAACAAAGTGGAAGAGAACATTATAAAACATCTATGAGATTCATCAGTTTGAGGTCTATTTGATATATATGAGATTTAAACAGAATGACTGGCTCCCTATCACTTTTACCACTGATCAGTGTTTTTTTAAGGTCAGCAAAGATTTTCAGTGTGCCTTTATTTTATTCAAGAATGCAAATGTTGATAGACCTCTCAAAAGGCATGTGGTTCAGCCACACCAGATTAAATAAGGCATGGGATGAGGCTGGAGAAGTAAGTAGCCACAAGGTCCTGCTTGCCTCGTAGGCCATGTAAAGGCGAAGCCTGTCTGGTGATTAATAAATCTTGAAACAAAGTACATAAATTATATTTTAGAATGTTAGACCATGTCAAATGCACAGGCTGGGTCACTATGTTGTATAATCCTACCGTGTGTCTTTTTGTATCATGAGGATGTTTTTGAACAAGAATTTACCTGAATATATTCTACTTTTAGTTTATAATTCTTAATACATAATCTTAACACTTTAAAAAAAAGGCACTTCTGTAGTATTATCATCTTGAAATAAAATGAACTTTTATATGAGATTCATAAAATGCATTAAGGTAAGGTAGAAAGTGAGAAATATTTTCTGCATTTGTCTCAAACTAGATATAATGCTTAGGAAACCAATTTAACAGCATATGATAATATTTAAGTAAGCATGTAGAACATGTCTCTAAAACATCTATCTCTGTGCAACAGCTAGGCTTTCAGCCTGGAATTTCAAAATATCTTACCAAAAAACCTTTTTCATATATAAGAATACACTATGTTCAAGAAATAGATTTAAGATATAGATATATGTCTACATAGATACACTTATAGTTATATAATAATATAATAATAATAATGTAGCTATAATATGGCTATATTAATATCTATAATAGTAGAGGTATAGAATACAGAACACTTGACATATACAGTGTTAAAAATTGTTTAACTTTTGACATATACAATGTTAAAATTGTTTAACTTTATCGATATAAAATATTTTATCACTATAAATTTAGTATATGTACAATATTTACAAACACTAATATATAAGACAAAGCGTGTACATTATCCCTAAGAGGTAGTAATAAAACTTGAAAGTTTGTATGTCCCAAACACTATCACATTTTTCCCTACTAAAGTATTTTGGTTCATATTTTTTATATTTTATTTACAAGATTGTTTCTCTGCATCATACATATAATATTTATATTTTATGTAAAACCTAAGAAAGCCTTAAAGTTCATTGATATAAAATATTCTTATCTTTTCTTCTAAACTCCCAATGTACATGCCAGAAAGTTTCTCTTTCCCCACCCATGAGATCAAAAGACAAAAATGAATGACATAAATCAAACTAATTTTTCCCCTGGGGAGTTTTATGGATCATAGGGTTTATGTTCACTGAAATATTTCATTTATTTAAAACTTGTTATACCAAACTAGGTTTTCATATATTTTATAGTGTAGAAATGTACATTTATTTTTTAATATAAAGCCAAACACTATATGGCCATAGAACCTCCCGTCCAAATGGTTGTGTATGCACACCATGATTTATATATTTGTAGCTGTCATGAAGCTTCAGCTCTACAAACACCAGCATTTTATCTAGTAACTAACATATTTCAGCGTAGACTGAGCACAGCAAACCTTTAAAGTAGGACAAAATCCAAAGAAAACACTCAACATAAACAAAATATGTGGCAACACTAGAACAAACTATAAAAATTTTATAAGTGGTAGTTTGGCAAGACCTACATGACTTGTTTGTGTGCAAGCCAAGCTGAAGGACAGTAAAACTTAAAGCATTATAAATACAGGCAAAGATGCACATAAACACACACACACACACACACACACACACACACACACGCTTTCACGCATTCTACATATTTAGAATCTCTGAGTTGTCTTTAACATGTCATTCTTCTTTTCTTTTCCATTATATTTCTTTTCCATAATAAATAAGCCAGTTGCCATTTCCCCTTATCCTTCAGGCATGCTAGATCAAATAACTGGTCTGTTTTTTAACACTAACCCTGTATGTATCATGATTATTAAGTAATTCAGTAAACTTCTCAAAAGCAAGGTGTTACAGTGAGTACTTTGTAAGCAGAACCTCCCCCTTCCCTTCCCAACACATAATTGTAGTATGGGTCTCAAGAGATTAAATATCAAGGCTGTCTCAAGAAAACTCATACTGGAAATCTGAATTTTATAAATTAGATGTGACCCATGGATTTTAAGAAGATAAAGCCACAGGCAGAAAAGCCATTAGTAGACTGTTGCACTATCACAGGCAATACATGATGGTGGTTGGGATTAGAGCAGGTGGAGTGAACATGTACAAAAATGAAGAAATGAGTTTTTTATGTTGTATACTTGAAATTAATATAATGTTATATATCAAATATGTCTCAAAAAAGAGAAAAATAAACAAAACAGAAAAAAACAACAGCACATAGTTCATGCAAAAGGCTGTTTCAAAAAAAGAAAGAAGATAATAAGGACAAAACTAGAAATAACTAAGACAACAGAAGACTAGAATTAATAAGTCCACAAGAATTCTCTTTCAAAAAATCAATAAAAATAAAGTATATTAATCTTTACAATAAGCATACAGAAGTTTTTTATACATGAAAAACTAAAATAGTGTTTTGTATGCATAAAAGAAGATTTTAGCAGGCCATATTCTTGAATATAAAGAGCAAAGATTCCAAATATTCAGTTCTTTTAAAAGTAATTTTGTTGTTGTCACTGTTTAATTTTCTTAATTACTTTGGTGTTGACAATGGAGAAACATGGAAACTAGCAAGTATAATAAGGAGGTAAGAGAAACAGAACATTAAAAAAGTGATATTGAAAATACTAACTTTTTAGAAATGCAGCTCATTTGGCATTTCATTTTATAAATGTAATCTAACAAGTCCCAGATAATTAAAATTTATTTCTTTTTAAGTTTTTAATTTAATTATTTTGAGAGAGACAGAGACAGTACAAGTTGGGGAGGGGCAGACAGAGGGGAAGAGAGAGAGAATCCCAAGCAGGTTCTGCGCTGCCAGCGCAGGGTCAAACGCAGGGCTCGAAACCCATGGAGCCATGGGTTCATGACGTGAGCCAAAACCAAGAGCTTAACTGACTGAGCTACCCAAGCACCCCACCAGATAATTAAAATTTTAAATGTAAAACAATTAAACACAAATGTTGAAAGTATTAATATTGAACTGAACTCAAAATAAAGGGAAACTTTCGAAGTACCCCAAAAGGCCACGGAGAGTCCATGACATTTCAGTGGTTTCCTGTCAGCCCATGATAGAAACCACTAGGCATCCAAAAGACACTGCAAGGAATCAAGAATCCTTTTGTCACAGTTGCCATGAAAACAGAGTAAGCCCATCTTCATTTACCTACATATTTTCTTGAGGTAGGGAAGGGGGAAAACTTAAATTCTAAATGGTAATTTTCCAAAACAAAACAATAACAAAAACAAAAAACAAAACAGTCATCCACAATTTTTAGACCAAGTCTGAGGGAGAACTAAATTTTGAATAGACTTCGATGTTTGAATGTAAACTGTTTAAATTAAAAGAAATCAAGATATGGTTAGCTGGCAAGTCTATTCTTTAATTGTAAGAGTTTATGTATTTGCTTTCTATTGCTGTGTAGAAAATTACTATTCTAAAACCATCATCCAGAGATAACCATTTTTATTATCTTCATATACATGTAACTAACGCTCTAGTATGTTTCTAGTCTATTTTTCCTTCTAGTTATTTATATATCAATAAAAATTAAGATGCAATAATTTTCACTATTTAGTGTCCTACACTTTTATTTAACATATAGTAGAATCACAGATTTATTCATAATACAACTCAGATGTGCAAGGAAAATTAACCATGATACCAGAGCATGATGGTCATAGGTACCATAATTCTGCTTCCCACAATAAGACTTATGAAAATGAGAGTAGATATAAAAAATAAAGACACAATATCCCTTCTGGGTGGTCGATTTAGAGGAAATTTACTGGGGTCTTTTTGGCCATTTTCTACAGTGTGCATATATCATTTTTTTATGGAAAAAATCCAATATAATATAATATAATATAATATAATATAATATAATATAATATAATATAATATAATTTTCCCAGGACAGATTTCCAAGGATGCAAACGAAGTGCTTTGTACTGTTTAGAAGTACTAAAAGATAACAGCACTATGCCACCCGCAGTCTTCATCAAAGAAAGTAAGACAGTTCATCTAAGTTGTGAGGTTTAGGAGGGAGGTTGAGGTGAGTAAAGTACTTTCTGGGATCTGAGTAAGACTGGGGTTAAAAGAAGCTGAGAAAAGAACTTCAGAGTAAAGCTCTGTCCAGGCTGGAGAATCCATCCAACCAAGAGAAATGTTAGAAGTTCTTTTTGCAGGACAAGGCCCACTCTCAGATTCTTAATTTATTATATTATGTTATATCATATACATTTTATAATGTAATATAATTATATATTATATCAATTCATAGTACACTATAAATATGTCTTTTTTAAATGTTTATTCATTTTTGAGAGAGACAGATCATGAGTAGGGGAGGGGAGAAAGAAAGGGTGACACAGAATCCAAAGTAGACTCCAGCCTCTGAGTTGTCTGCACAGAGCCCAACATGGAGCTCAAACCCACGAACCATGAGATCATGACCTGAGCCAAAGTTGGATGCTCAACTGACTGAGCCACCCAGATGTCCCAAAATAATTCTTAATTGAATTAATTTCTCAGTTGGATGCATATGTCTTCAAGTAAATTTTTTAAGCAAGTTTTGTGAGCGGCATTTTTTGAGCTCCTGCATATTTATGTCACTTCCATTGCCTTCATTCATAAAATATTCATAACCTTGCCCTATACAATAAAGTGGGGCCATAGCCTTTTCCTCTCAAAAATCAGTAGATGCTATTCTATTGGCTTCTGCAGAGAAGTGTAAGGTTAGCCTGATTTTAGCATGTAAACAACAACAACAACAACAAAAACACCAAAGCTCCATAACTTTTTACTGTTTTCTTTCAAACTTTTGCATGAGTTGTTCCTCCCTAAAAGTACTTCAAATTATTTGATAGTGCCCAACCCTGTGCCTTGTATATCTAACATCTTTTCCCCCATCATTCTGAACTTTTTTCACCCTCATTCAGTATTTGAGGAGAACTTATTATATTTGTCTTCCACATTACTGATACAATTTCTCAGTGTCAAATCTGTTTTCTCTGGCTCTCTGGATTTCAGTTGGTTGCTGCATTTTAAAATTTCATTATTCCTTCCATTATCTGTTTCTTTACAGCATTTTCCCTAAAGGATAATAATTCTTTTCTTATGGGTTTCTGATTCTGCTTCCTAATAACCATACCTTCTTACACTCTACTGAGATGGCTAGTCAGTTTTCCTATATTTTTCCTTATCTCCCTTTTGTGTCTTCACAAAAGTGTGATTTTTCCCTCTTATTCTTTATAAAATGTTAAAGATTCATTGTTGAATTTTTAAAAACTAATTATGGGAGATTTACGCAGAAAAGTTGGTGGAGAAAGCAGAAGGTATATGAAACAGGTTGGTCTTTACAGTGTCTAGCCAATTTTCAGATCTATCAGGTATTTATATAATTGAGTTCTATAGGATTGAAATTGGATTTTCTTCTCTGAAAAATTCCCAGTGTATACCGATGACAGTTCCTAGTTTTGTTCCTAGCAACGCAACTTCATATTTGGATTCACTGTTCCTTTGTGTCCACCAAAACTGCCCCCAGGCCTATCTATGTGTTTGGATTTTTTTTTTTTTTCTGTAAGTGCAAAGGAAAAAGAGATAGGAAGAGAAGAGAACAGGTAAATGGACAACACTTTGGTGTGCTAAAAAGTAATAAAACCGATTACAGAGGTTATGCGTACTAAACTTTAATGGCTTAATGGCTGCTTTCTCCTTACTCCCTACCCATTATTTCCCCCTGGGATTTACTGTCTGTGAATGGATAGACAGAGAGATATTAACTGGAGTGAAGAAAAGATAGGGGTTAAAGATAGCACTGTGGAAGATCCACAAGTAGTAGACATGCAGAAGGTCAGCTGATCAACCTTTAAGGGGTCTCTAAACTGATGACGAAAGACAGACTGGGGGTCTTTTCATTTTCTTTCCTATTATGTTGCAGTATTTTTAGATAAACAGCATTAGTGGTCCATCAACTAAGATGCTAAACCTTAAAACATTAGCCTAATAATTAGTGATCATGTTATAAACAGTATATTGTATAATAATAATGTATTATTATTTTTTAAATTTTAATATTGTGGTATGCTAATCAATTTCCATGTTTTGTGAAAGGTCATAATTTTCTATTTTTTGTGTCTTTATAGATTATTTTTTTTAATTAAAAACATTTTTTTTTAATGTTTATTTTTGAGACAGAGACAGACAGAACATGAACAGTGAAGGGTCAGAGACAGAAGGAGGCACAGAATCTGAAACAGGCTCCAGGCTCTGAGCTGTCAGCACAGAGCCCGACGCGGGGCTCGAACTCACGGAGTGTGAGATCATGACCTGAGCCAAAGTCGGCCGCTTAACCGACTGAGCCACCCAGGCGCCCCTATTTTTTTAAATTTTAATTCCAGTGTAGTTAACATACAGTGTTCTACTAATTTTAGGCGTACAATATAGTACTTCAACAATTCCATACATTACTCAGTGCTCATCACAACAAGTGTACTCTTAATCACCTGACCTTTATCACCCATCACCAATCCCTCCTTTCTGGTAACCATCTGTTGGTTCTCTATATTTAAGAGTTTGTTTTTCAGTTTGTCTTTTTGTTTTCTTTGTCCATTTGCTTTGTTTCTTAAACTCCACATATGAGTGAAATCATACGGTATTTGTCTTCTGCTGACTGGTTTATTTCACTTTGCATTATATTTTCTAGATCCATCCATGTTGTTGCAAATGACAAGGTTTTATTCTTGTTTATGGCTGAATAATATTCTGAGATATATATATATATATATATACACATGCATATATATATGTGTATATATATATTATATATATATTATATATATATATATATATATATATATATATATATATATATCACCTACTAATGGGCATTTAGATTGCTTACATAATTTGGCTATTGTAAATAATACTGCAATAAACATAGGCATGCATGTATTCCTTTGAATTAGTTGTTTTGTATTCTTTGGGTAAGTGCCCACTAATGGGACTATTGGATTATGGGGACCTCAGAAGAAGAAGAGAGATTAAAAAAAAAAGGCAGAAAAATTTTGAAGAACTAATAGCTGAAAGCTTCCTGAATTTGGGGAAGGAAACAGAAACCCAGACCCAGGAGGCACAGAGATCCCACAGCAAAATTTACCCAAGGAGGTCCTCACCAAGACACATAGTAATTAAAATGGCAAAAATCAGTGATAAAGAAAGAATTTTAAAAACATCCAGAAAAGTTACATATACAGGAAACCTCATAAGGCTATCAGCAGATTTTTCAACAGAAACCTTACAGGCCAAAAGGTACTGGCATTATACAGATATTTTAGTGGGAATTTAGGACTGGCTAACTTAGATGGAGTTTTCAGGGGCCATTTTTAGGGCAAGGCCTAACTCTACTTTTTTTTAAATCTGCCACCTCTGGCAACTCCTCTTCTGTGGTTCTCAGCTGAAATAAATGTGCTATGACCTCTAACTCATGCTTGTTTATGGAGTCCTTCCTTATTCTATAATCCCTGTGAGGAACAGTTATCTCTATAAAACTTCCATATGAAATGTGATCTTTACGTAACACTAGTGGGAATAATTCTTAGTGTTCAATAATCTAGAATACAACAATGCTGAGGATGAGAATTCTTTTATGACTTTGAAGATCCAAACTCTTATAAACTTGTTTATCCTTCCTAGGAATTTGTTGTTTTCATTACATACTCTTAGTACTAGCTATAGATAAGGATGATATTGAATAATTTGGCTTACATTAATTCATTCTTGCCGCTGGCTCTTATAAGTAGTCTGCTTAGTTTCCTGAACATGTTACAGCTTCTCTTGACCCAAGTCAATATCTGTTGTCTGATTTTTGTGGTCTGATTATCTTCACTCTCCTACTCTCAAATATATATCTCCTTGTCCCTCTTTCAATATTTATTTCCCTGAGTCCAGGTTGTTTCCTTACAACCCAATTTCCTATCTGATTTTCTCTAAAATCTTGGCTGTGTGTTTTTTCTTTTACTTATTCCTCACATAGAAATACAGTATCTGTGTGGTCATTCTTATTCTAAAATATACTGTCAATATTGCCAGGTTTGACCTGCTTTGTCCATTGTTTGCTCACTGTTTTAGATCAAGATGATATCCTTGGGAACTGTAGAATCTACCAAAAGGGTACCTACTATTAAGTAACTTGGTGTATTAATGTGAACATAGGCCAGAAATCCAAATTTTAGACATTTCACACTTAGGTATGTATTTCAGCAATTACAAGTGTTACAAAAGTATCTGCTAATTTTCTGAAATGTAGGCCCTTAACAGTGCTTAGTATAATGTAGTATTCAGCATTTTTAAAGTCACTAGAGGTTTATAAGGCAGAAAAACAAATTGTTTGATCTGTCATGGCTCAGAGATATTCTTATTAACAAACAGTTCCCAGATCTTTCTGTTTTACTATGGCAATAGATTTAATTTTGCTAGATAACAACACCATCCATTAATATAGCATACTTTATGAATCATCTAAAAGAATTTTTAGACCAACAAATATCTGAAAGCCTTGTTACAGGTGAGTAGTCCAAAGAGCCCAGGAGGCATTTCTTACAGAAACAGTAATCATAAGCAGATGAGGTAAAGACAAAAGGATTATTAGTAAGGTCAAAGTTCAGATTACTAGATACACACCAACTATATAATAGAAATAAATAGAAGCAATAAGTGAGAGTCATATATGTAAGTTTAAAGTTTCTAGTAGTCATAGTTTAAAAGTTAAAAAAGCAAGTGAAGTTAATATTTTATTTAACCTCCATATGCCCCAAATTTTAGTAATTTCATTATAAAATCGGCCTTTTTATATTTGTGTGATAAGAATTCAAAATCTCGTGTGTATTTTAATTGGAACATTTTTAATTGGACTAGTAGCATTTCAAATGATTAACAGCCATACAGGGCTAATGGCTGGGCAGTAAAAGTCTAGATTTTTGTGTTATAATCATACTTTGAGAAAAAATGTTTTGTAGAAAAAATAATGTGAAAGACAATCATAAATTATTTTCTCTTACCTACACAAGTCTTCTTTTATGTGAAGAGAAATCAATTCCTTAGGAATATGAAAAGAAAGTATGCTCTCTGACATCTGCTCCCGGATTCGCATCCACTTATTGTCAGATGTAGGAAATCTATATAATTTACACACTGGGTTCTTTAACACTGGGAGGGAAGAAAAAAAATAAAAGGTTAGTAGTTAAATCATAAATACATGCACATTAGATAAAGATCAATTAACATAATTATTAATCATTGTACCACTCTAATTATTTGTTTAATCAAAATTTGGTTTTATCATAATTCATTAGTGCATTTGAATTTCTAACAATTTTGTTCTTCTGTTTTCTTCAGTAGCTTCTGAGATATAAAGTTGTTATTAAATTAAAAAATAATACATCAAATTCCAATTCATAAATGTGGCTATTGTGGTTCTCTAATTTACCACCTATTAATTTCTTTCCTCTTCCAAAGATTTTCTTAAAGCATATGTATTTATAAATATACGTAAAATATATGTACTTACATATAATACACACGAAAAATATATTTCTGAATTTTTTCTGATCATTGTTAGTCAACTTTGCTCACTTATACAGTAGATGACAACTGACATGTTATTTCTGAGGTTTCAAATGGCCCTACTACTAAAAATGGTTTATTTCTTAATTGCCAGAAAGGTTCCTTGGATTAAGCTCTAGTACAATTCAAATATTACGTATACTTTAGTGCCAATGAGTCAATAAAATACTTTCCTAACATTACATATTGTGAGAAACAAGAAAAGGAGGCTCTGAAAAAACTGTATTTGTGGATGGAAAGTAACTAGGGAAGAAATACAAGATTATGCCATCCAGGATTTTAATAGATTTAGGGGGAAAATAGAGGGCCAGAGATTAAGATAATGCTTGATACTTTTTTCATGAGGCCAGTATATCTACCACACTCCCAAGCCATTTATTTCAGGTCAGAAATTGATTGCCACTGCTGTTTAGCATTGAATGCCTTTGTTTCACTTATACAACAAAGTTTAATGGTCAATATATTATCAAGTCAATCATCAGTCAAATATTTATGGTTATTTGGCTCCAGTTTATTAATAAAACTGATTAAAAACAAAATTTGATATTGAAATGGAGCACAGGTTACGTGGGCCAAGACTACTCAATATATAAGGTAAAATTCCTTTCAAAATTTAGGGCTCCCTAAGACTGTATCTCATTCACTACTTGGGTAAATATATAATAGCTTTTTGAACATTAAAATGAGGATCTATTCATCCATTCCTCTGCAATCATCCATTCTCAGAGGCATAGTCTATACATTATCATTGTCAGAATTGATGATATATCAAAAACCTTGATTTCAAAGATCCCATTCTTCAACAACTAGATTCAAATCTTCCAGTATACCTACCTACCCACTACTAAGAATTAGCCAAAGTGGTCACTTTTCAAAAACACCAATAGAAGCCAGAATATAGTAGAATATTTCCAATATGTTGAGAGAAAATATTTAAAATCTAGAGTTGTATGCCCAGTTAAAAAAAAATTAAAATAAAATCTAGAGTTATATGCCTGAAGAGATGATATTTTTAACATAAACATTATCTATAAGTTTTATCAATTAGATTATGTCACAAATCCATATATCAAATTAATTTTATTTATTTTCTTTCTTATTGAAGTATAATTGACGTATAACATTATATTAGTTTCAGGTGTACAATGTAATGATTCAATATTTACATACTGTACTGCAGAATGATCACCACAATAAGTCTAGTTGACATCATCATCATAGCTATAATTTTTTTCTTGTGATGAGAACTTTTAATAACTTTAAACTACAGTATTATTAACTATAGTCACCATGTTGTATATTATATCCCTAAGACTTACTTATTTTATAACTGGAAAAGTGTACCTTTTGACTCCTTTCACCCATTTCACCCACAGCCACCCCTACCTCTGGCAACCACCAATCTGTTCTCTGTATCCATTAGCTTGTTTTTTGTTTGTTTGTTTGTTTGTTTTTTTACTAGATTACACATATAAAAGAGGTCATATGATATTTATCTTTCTTGGTCTGACTTATCTCACTTAGTGTAATTCCCTCAAGGTCCATTCATGATGTCACAAATGACAAGATTTCATTCTTTTTTATGGCTGAGTAATATTCCATTATATATATAGATATCTATTGATGGATCAATTAATCAATTGATAGATCAATATCACATTTTCTTTATCTATTCATCTGCTAGTGGACACTTAAATTACTTCCATGTCTTGGCTATTATAAACAATGCTGCTATGAACATGTTGGTGCAGATACCTTCTCAAGTTAGTGTTTTAATTTCCTTTGGATATATTCCCAGAAGCAAAATTACTGGATAGAATGGTAATTCTATTTTTAATTTTTTTAGGAACCTCAATACTGTTTTCCACAGCACCTACACCCATTTACAATCCTACTAACAGAGAACAAGGGTTCCCTTTTCTCTACACATTCTTTCCAATACTTGTTATTTCTTTTTTTTTTTTTTGATAATTGCCATTCTAATAGGTGTGAGGTAATAGTTCTTTATGATTTTGATTTGCATTTCCCTGATGATCAGTAATATTGAATATCTTTTCATGTACCTGTTAGCCATCTTTATGTCTTCTTTGGGAAAGTGTTTATTCATATTCTCTGCCCATTTTTTAATCAGATTTTTTTTTTTGCTATTGAATTTTATGATTTCTTTATATATTTTGTAGATTGGGCCTCATCAGATGTATTTTCTTTCATCTGAAATATAAGTCAGCCTATAAAAGAAATGATGATATTCCATTTTCTTTTTCTTCTTTTTTCAAGTTTTCATTTAAATTCTAGTTAGTTAAGATATATGGTCAAATTTGTTTCAGGTGTAGAATTTAGTTATTCATCACATATAATTCTCAGTGCTCATCGCAAGTGCCCTCCTTAATATCCATCACCCATTTAGTCCATTCCCACTCACCTCCCTCCATCAGCCCTTTGTTAAGAGTCTCTTTTTTTTAAATTAATTTTTTTAATGTTTATTTATTTTTGAGAGAAAGAGAGATAAAGCATGAGTGGTGGAGGGGCATAGAGAGAAAGAGGGAGCCACAGAATCCGAAACAGGCTCCAGGCTCCGAACTGTCAGCACAGAGTCTGACGCGGGGCTGGAACCCACAAACCGTGAGATCGTGACCTGAGCCGAAGTTGGACTTTTAACTGACTGAGCCACCCCAGTGCCCCTGTAGTTAAGAGTCTCTTATAGTTTGCTTCCCTCTCTCTTTTTTTTCCCTTCCCCCTATGTCATTAATTTTTAAAGTGACAATGTTTCAAAGATGTAAGAATTTTACTACAACCTCAATTCCATCTCTAGAGTTTGAGAAGGAAAGGAAGTATGTATTGAATTCAACATAGTATCAGTAAGGTTAAACCATTTATGGGATCTCATGAATTCTAATATAGCTAACATGATCAGAAATATATATGCATTCTTTCATAGTAAGACAAAAACTGAACCTCTGAAATGTCCAAAATTGTCCTTAGTAACCTAAGTAAATATTCAATTACTTAGTTTGTGTATACTCAGTTTATGTGCTTCTTTTAAACCTCTGTTTTGTTTTGTTTTTTCGAGATTATACAGAATTTTTGTATTTCGCAAACTCTGGTTAAGAATCCTTCATTTTTCTTGTCTTTTATAAACAGTAAAGAATAGTTATTTTTTGGAGAATTTGAATTAAGATACAAAACATAAAATGCTTCATTTCCTCAGTTATCCCAAAAGTAGCCTTTCCACTTTTGATTTTATTGTTTTTATTTTAATGCTCTTCAGTGTGTTTAAGTATCAACCTTCACTGAAATGGCGTAAGCAGAAGTCAAGGGCAGTTTGATTAATGAGTTCTAGAACTCTCCTCTGACCATCTGGTACATATCAAACAAGGACTCTGTGGGAATGCTACTGTTTTTAAAGAAAACGCTTGGGACAAATTTAAAACAAAAATTCAGGCAACTTGATCAATCTCAATTATATCTCCCAACTAACTTTCATGTTACAGGTTCTGATCTTTTGAAATTCATAGATCCGCAAACATTAGTACTAAATCAGGATCTCAATGTAGCTATAGTGGGGTCCACCTTACAACCCAGTTTCATTCAGCAGCATTTCTTATTAAACACCTACTATGTATAAAGCAAGAACATATATTCGGTATCTTAAAATATCATAAAATGGAGTATGACTTAAAAAATGAAAAAAAAATATGGCCTAACATTTTACTGCTATGCAAATGTATTGCACTGGTTACAAGAAAGACCAGATAGGATGTTCTTAACTCAAAATTCTTACTGTGTTGATAATGGGGAGATTTTGTCATCTTCATATAAAACAAAGGCATATTGTATTCATGCACCAAATACTGAACAATGGATCATAAATTATGAATGCTTGTGTAACCTTGTTTTAATGTTTCTTCCTTATAGAAGACATTCAATTCCAACAATTCTGCATACTCATTCCAGCTGTGTGAATGAGTCCATCACTTTCAGCTCTGGCTCATCATTGATGCCAAGTTTTTCTTTATGTAGGAGATGCATTTCTGACCATACAATAGGCCTGTCAACTCAGAACACTATCTAACATCTATTATAAATTCTTTAAAGAGACCCCTGTGTGTGTGTATGCTCTTCATTTTTTTCACTGCTTTTGCCAAAACAATTGCTAAAAATATCATGTGACTGATTCTGCCAAGAGAAAAGTAGCAGAGATATTTTGGACTACATCATGGTCTTGAGCTGACTTAAGAGTAAAGTTCTAAGTTGGTAGAGATGTTGTTACATTTCTTTGAAGTCCACTCTCTATGGTGAGCACAGGAACAGAAAGTAGATGGCAGATCCCCCCCCAACCCCCCCACACCAAATTGCAGCACAACTCGAATTTCTATATTGTTTTCTCTCAGACACCATAGCAGCGCTTCTTTAACAAGGTATCTTGCTAAGAAATTGTGAAAGCCAAGCTGTCCCAATTCTGAATTATCAAAGTAAAGACGCCAAAGAAATGTTCAACAGAGCCAACACATAGACGACACATTAAAAACAAAACAACATGGCTGTTCAAGAGAACTGGGGCAGAAAGGATAAACCAGAAAGATACCATAGGAATTTGTTTTGTTCCTGTTTCTGTGTTAGGGGTGTCAGTGGATAGACAAGAAACTTTGCAAATTTAGATTTAGGGACAAGGGAGTTATCAAAAAACCAAACACTTACTTCCTCTGGTTGTCTTTAATATATTTCTCAAGTGGAAGCTCATATGTGATTATCCTCATGAACTTTCTTGCATTCAGGAGGTGGTAGGAGTCACATATTTAAATGGAATCTGACTTTATTGGCTTTAAGCCTTAAAAAATCATTATTTTGGGGCGCCTGGGTGGCGCAGTCGGTTAAGCGTCCGACTTCAGCCAGGTCACGATCTCGCGGTCCGTGAGTTCGAGCCCCGCGTCAGGCTCTGGGCTGATGGCTCAGAGCCTGGAGCCCGTTTCCGATTCTGTGTCTCCCTCTCTCTCTGCCCCTCCCCCGTTCATGCTCTGTCTCTCTCTGTCTCAAAAATAAATAAACATTAAAAAAAAATCATTATTTTAATGTCCTACAGATTCTTGTAGAGAATTCATTCTGTTGCTTCTAACTATGCAGTTGTTTAACAGTTTAATTATTCAGCTGAATGTACATGCATTGCCTGTTCTCCAAATGCTACATTATACTTACTAAAGATAAGTCTGTGTAATCCAATTGGATACTGACATTCCCTCATTTGTACTTGGAAATATCTTAGATTTATATACATCCAAAATGTAGGTTGGCTCTTTTTAAGACTGGATGAGAACTGAAAAACCTAAATAGAAATCACTAAAACACCATCCTGAACATGGTTATTGAAAAGAGACGGTAAGGAGACCTGACAGGAACACAGAAAACACAGCAAAGAGAGATCTGTTTACAAATAATAAAGATGAAATAAGTTGTTAAAAAAATGAACTCCTAAGAATGTTTCATTAATTTTCTCTAGATCTGTTATAAAATCTAACTTATGTTATTGTCTGTGTTGCTTTTAAAGGAGAAACAGAAAAAATGGAATAGAAAATAGGATATTTTCTATCTTGAACAAAGTGCTGCTTATCTAGTCTAGTCAAACACATAAGCTCTTGGCCCTCCATCTTCAATCCAAGGCCAAGAATAAGAAAAACTATTATAGATGTCAGACTAGGACAGAAAGATAATATTTGTGGGCATTTAGTCTCCAGTTGGTGATGAATTGGTAAGTTTAGTGTATACAATTTGGGTTTTAGTTTTTAGGTGATCAGAAAATGATTTGCTTCATTCTCTCTAGTTTGCATTATTTTCTCTGTTCATTCTAGTTCAGTCATAAAGTAAAAGATACAACCAGGAGAGGTAGACAGTGGTTCATATTTCATTCTGAGCAACCTGAAATGACCTATAGTCCTCTGAACTCAAGCTGTTTCTCACCAATTTCCTTCTGTTCAAGGCATTCCTTGCACCTCAAAGGAACACCTCTCTTTTCTGGCTATACGCAACCTTCCTATAAACTCAGCTGAGCTAGAACCTCCTCTGGGAAGCCTTCCTTGACCTCCACCTCATCCTTCCCTACAGGTTTCTCTCCTTTGTACTTCGTATCCCCAGCTCTGTCATGGTTTTTACCAGTTGTGCTACAATTGTCTACTTACTGTTCCAGGTCACCCATTAGAGTGTGAACTTTGTGAAGGCTAGGACAGTGCTGTTTTGTTCTTGTCCTCATTTTAACTCCTGCACCTAGCACAGTGCCCAGTAAAAATAAACATTCCACAGAAATAAACTTAAACCTTTCAACTCATGTTTCCCGTCACTACTTTCCCCAGGAGAACAGTTAGAGCACCAACAACTGTGTAAAGAGAGAGGGAAAAATGCAAGAGTGAAGAATACAATTGAAAACCTCACTTCAAGGGAGCACAGGCATCAGAATGAAGGATGAAAAAAAAAAAAACCATGATTGAGAGAAAGGTATCCTCACATTTGTCCACAAAATGTTGGCTTTTTAACTCTATCATCTTCTTGCCTTCATTTTTCTTCTAGTTTACCTAGGTGGGGAGTGTAGGAGGTAATGGACTGATACCAGGAAGACAGCTGAAGCATTTAAAGGTGTCTAAGACATGATTTCATTGATTATTAGATCATGAAATTCACTCTTCCATTGAAGCTACTTAACATCCTAAATATATTAGTACACAGTAATGAAAACATATGGTAATTCCCAAAGAGCAAAGTTAATGGACTCTGTCCCATTTGTTAAAACAGCAGAGGGCAAAGAAATCTGGTGAGTAAGTATAAAAGATCAAAGGCCAGTATTAGAAGTCAAAATTGCCCCAAATTTTACATATTAGAGAATTACAAATACAAGGACAAAATCTATTTAAACTAGTGTGGGTAAAATACAACAGAGATATCTTTGTTTATATAAAATGATGTCATCTAAAGTCTGACAAGGTAGTAGATTTCACAGCTCATGAATAAACAGAAAAAAATAAAGGGGGAAACTGGGGATTTGCCTTTCGGTTGGAATTCATCAGGACTCAAAATGAGTATAAAGGGACATATTTTTGACAATCTCTTAAAATAATGTGAGTCATGCATTGCTTTGGATGGGAGTGTTAGTGAGGAGAACATTACCCCAATATTTGGCTCATGTGGTATTGTGAGAGGCAGATAAATTCTATGGTGTCATATGAGGCAGAAAACATTTTTTTAAAGTAATCTCTACACTCAACGTGGGGCTCAAACTCATGACCCCAAGATTAAGAGTCACATGCTGTATGGACTGGAGGCAGAAAACACTTAAAAATGAGAATTTGGCAGTAATTTTTAAGGAAAGTGATAAATTCTTTGATTTAAAAGCTAAATAATTAAATTTAAACATCTTTCTCATGGAGAGAATAACAATGTCATTTTCTGTTACATGAAGCATAAATTGAGATGATAAGATACACTGGCTATCAGCCATCTGACAAGCATTTATTGAGTTTCTATTGTGTTCTGGCCCTGGAGATACAGAAATAAATAAGCAATGCTCTTTTTTCTTAAACAGCATATAATCTAGCATCTTCTGCAAAGTGGTGGATGGCTTAACCCCAATTTGAGAAAAAGAATAAAAGATACAGTGGCCTATTTTGAGAAAAAGCGTGATTCATCTGTGAAGCAAGAAATGCAAAACACCAATAAATTCTCTGAATAGGAAGGCAACTGCATGGATTTAGGATGGAGAGATGGCCGGTCTCCTCATTTTTGTTTAGATTCCACCTTACACAGTCACGGAAATCACAGCTGTCAGATATCCCCTCTATGAATATGAAGGACAGTATACACGTTAATCTACAGCATGAAAGTGGCCTTTAAAGAATATAAAGGATAATTTCATGACTCAGGAAGTATGGAATTCAACCAAGGAAGTTGCTGTATCAGATCTAATGCTTGCTGACAGGGGAAAACTCACTCAAAATGTGAAGAAAATAGGAAACCTTGTGACAGGGCCCATTAGTTCCTCAGATTTGGCATAGTAACAGAAGGGTCTATGGGCTGACGTGCATTATACTTTTACAAGGAGAGCTGGAAGAATTGGGAATATAGAGAGAATTATCTTTCTGACAGAATTTTATATTATTTTTGGTCAGGCTTATTAAATATAAATGACTTCTGAGAAAGACAACTGTGACAATGACAAAAAATTAGTATGTGACTCCATATGAAACTGACTAAAACAAATGCATTTATGAAATAAATAGCTGAATTATGCTATATTGACTTCACACGTGTGAGAGCCAAAAAAGGAAGTCAAAGACTGTCCTGGTTAATGCGATCATTTGAAAAGCTCTGATGTGGGGCGCCTGGGTGGCTCAGTCGGTTAAGCGGCCGACTTCGGCTCAGGTCATGATCTCGCGGTCCGTGAGTTCGAGCCCCGCGTCGGGCTCTGTGCTGACAGCTCAGAGCCTGGAGCCTGTTTCAGATTCTGCGTCTCCCTCTCTCTGACCCTCCCCTGTTCATGCTCTGGCTCTCCCTGTCTCAAAAATAAATAAAATGTTAAAAAAGAAGAAGAAAAAAGAAAAGCACTGATGTGCGAAGAGGCTGACCCATGTATTTGGGTCACGGTGCTGGTGGGCAAATCTAGGCTTTGATACCAGTCCTTCCGACAGCCTGTCCAGTGCTCTGATATTAATACCACAAGAGCTATTTGGTATTGTTTGGCTGCAGACAAGTCCCTCAGTTGATGTGACTTAGCAGGACACGTGAGAGACCCAACTTCTCTTTTTTCTTAAATAGAAAAGAACTTCTATTCCACTTCTCTGTTCCCCACCCTACCCCCGCCAACAACAAGCAGTCTTAAGCTTTCTTACTACCATTTTGCTTCAATGAATAAGCAAATAACCAAATGAATAAGCAAATAACTGTTTTAACAAATTTATGTTATGACCTACATAATTAGAGAGTCAAACTAAATAAGAACTTCACATTTCTCATACTTACTGTGTCTTCTAGTGTGTCTTGTTTCAGAGAATGTAAATGCAGCTGCTGAAAGGACTGTTTTCCCATAAAGCTAAGGTACTTACAGAACTTTCTTAAGGAATTATAAATTCTGCCCCCACCCCCTCCTTTCTCTCCTTCTGCCCTCCATTCCCCAGACTCCCAACATACACATTCACCTTGCAAGGCAAGCAAGGCATGAAAAAGGTGAGAACTTAGGGGGAAGAGCTTTTTTTCTTGTTAGTCTTACAATAGATGAGTGAATTTCCTGAATTATAAATTAAACCTCTAGAGATATAAATAGAATAGTGAAGAGCTGCTATGAGATATGACATTCTCTTCCATTCACTCAATAAGTACTTCATAACTCACTTGAGGCTGGCAAGTTCCACATAATACATTAATACAAAGACTTGAAAAAAATGTCAGTAGCTCTCTTTGCCTACAGATTAAAAAAAATACCACATGGGAATATAATAGATTAATTCCAAAGTTGCTGAGTTTACATAGAAAAATAAATAGAACAATAGACAAAGGTACACACAAGCCAAAGTCATACATATTCTATACCTGTATGATGAACTTTGTATTTTAAGCAGAAACATTTCACATAGAGAACCTAGTTGCATTTAAATACTTTTTAAAAACCTTGCTTTTGTAACATTTGATTCCCATTTAGTTTTATCTTTCCCTAATGTAAGAAGGCTCAAAGAAAATATTTGTGGTAAATATCCTAGGTTCTGAGTGTTCCTCTGGATCGCATGGACTAAGGACATTGAGAAATATCATTAGAGGAGCACCTGGGTGGCTCAGTCGGTTAAGCGTCCAACTCTTGACTTTGGCTCAGGTCATGATCTCATGGTCTGTGAGTTTAAGCCCTGCATCAGGCTCTGTGCTGACAGCGTGGAGCCTGCTTGGGATTCTCGCTCTCCCTTTCTCTCTGCCCCTCCTCTGCTCAACCTCTTTCTCTCCCTCTCAAAATAAATAAACATTAAAAAAAAAGAAAAGAAATATCATCAGAACTAAGTGGAGTATCACCACCCAAACTGTCACCTCCATAAAAGGAGAAAGGCAGTAATCAATCATCTTTCACTCCACTAAGTATATTTAAATTATGGAAAGCAGCTGCCTCCATCAGTTCCATGTCAGTTGCCTTTGTCGTATAACAATTGATGCATTAGGAATAGTATCCTAGTAATCTGGAATAGTTAGTATGCCTCTAAGACTCATGCCTTACAGATTTTATGGCACAGGTATATGGAGGTACAGGTTTATTTTTCACTGTGTTCCTTCTGTCTCTTCTTCCTTAGGTAATATATTTTCTTACTTAGAAAGCCATTTTTCTCTTTCTCCTTGAAATGCATATTAAGCCAATCAGTATTTTAAAATGGCATTTATTTCTCTGTGCATAAAAAACTACAAGGTTCACATGAGTGAATTACTAAAAAGTTATAATTATAATGTAGATGATTGTGGTGATAACCTGATTCATCCAAACTGTATTTAACATGCACTTAATATGTACTTAATATGTCCCACACTCAATTTTATTTCTCAAAATTGACATTTACTTAATATGTCCCACACTCAATTTTATTTCTCAAAATTGACATTTCCTAAATTAAATAGATTATGTGGATACATTAAAATAAAGGATTAAAAGCTTGGTCAATTTTCAGGTGGAAAATAAATGTGAGGAGGACGCTTTGAGGATATATTAGATACTTTAAGCAGCCTGAAAACTTATGAAGTACTTTTAACATACATGGCTGATCTAGCTGTCTGGGTAGACTCTTCACTGCTCATTGCACATCCCTCTCAATATTACATCCTAAATGAAATGAACAACAATATCTTTTGCTCATAGGCTAAGAAGTTGCTCCTCTTCTTTGGTATAATCAATCCCTCATTCCATGCAAGTATAATTACTGATTTTTTGTTATTGTTCCATTTTATTTTGAGTTCTCTGTAAGTATAAACAGAGTCAAAAGGGTTGCCTTCCCTTTCTCCATTCCCTATTAGTAGAGGCTTCTGCCAACGAAAGGCTGCTAATAGTTTAGCAGTTATATATTAGTAAGCTTTGAAATTCGGTATCATTCACTAAGCTGATTATTATGCTATCTAAGTCATTGGTTAAATGTACGACATGACAGGGCTAGAAAAATATTAAGGCTTATTCTATTGTTACACCAACTTGTCAATTAATGGCTTTTTGGTAATAGCATGGCCTACTAATTAAGAGCAAAGGCCTTGGGATCAAAACTGGATTTAAATTCTGGACCTGTCATTTGCCAGGTAGGTGACCTTGACCGATTTCCTCATCTGTAAAATGACGATTATGACAGTGCCATTTTCATAGCACAGGTCAGAAGGCAAGACATATGAGGCATTTAGCCTGCTGCTTGTCACTATAATAGTCATTGTTTACTATTATTAATGGTAACATAATTTATATTAACATAAAAGTATTAGTTCCATAATTTACTATATATATTATCACAGTTTTAACTGGTCCTATAAGTCTCAGTTTTATTCACAAGGTTATCATTTAACACATGGTTTAGTGTCTTGTTGAAATTCAAATATATTACTGTAAGTAACACATTATATACATATATACCCTAGGAATGTACAAATGTGTATATGAATTTTTCCTACTTAACCCATATATCTACTGTTTTAACAACTTTGTTTTGACCTCTATACTTAGAAAGTCAAACTAAATAAGAGCTTCATATTTCTAATGCTTATTGTCTTCTAATGTGTCTTGTTTCAGATAATACCAAATCCAAAGCTAAAAGGAATTTGCTTTGCCATACAGCCACAGTGTTTTTATATCTTTCTTATGGAATTGTCAAGTCTATCCTTCCTCCACAGATGATGGTTACTTCTCATGATTACCAATTCATTTACTAAGTGTTCACAAATGGTTCTGTGAGAATGCTGCCCACGTTCAGTATTGAGTTCACGGGAAATTAAAATTTACGTTTATATGAAACTAATATCAGTTTCCAAAACTGAGGTACATACCTGCATTCAAAAAAGGTAAGTTATCTTTTCCGTTCACACTTTCTGGGGCTGTACATTCACACACCAGTGCACACTAGGAAAGAATAAAAGAAAAAAACACATATTTGAAAATAACGAAATCAAGAAATGAAATGCTTCCATTTTGTTTGCAAAACATGAGGCTATGCACATGGTTTCAAAAAGTTTTGAACAAGACACTTTTGTAAAACTATTTTCAGCTTTATCTTTACTATGAGGCCGGTTTAACTTGTGCCTATTTACATGTATATATAATATGATTGAATCACATAATTATAGGCTACATCTTGGTTCTATTGGAAACTACTTAGGAAAGAAAGTAAAAAGTGGAAAAGGATCATCCCCAACATGCCAGAAATCTGCTTTGAGTACAGCAAATCACATTTGACAATCAGAATGGTTTCATATTTCTGTCACCTGGGATAGTCTTGGATCAATAAAAAGCAAATTATTTTCTAGATTTGAAAGGACAGCTTTAAATAAAAGATAAGATATGATGAAGCATCAAGTGACATAAGGCAAAAGGAGATTTTCATCTCTGGCAAAACAATGTAAACACTTGTTCATAAAGTATGAGGAAAAATCATAAATAAATTGATCTCTGATTTATATGTTGCTGATTTATAAACAAGTAATTTGTAAATAAGCTGATCCAGAGATCATGGGTCTATTAATCTATGATTAGTAGGTTAAGCTCCTGAGCTTTTACAGAACCAACACTGCTCTGGACAGAGAAGAAACACAGAAGAGCACGTTGCCGTGAGTGAAGCATGCATGGGCAACGATATCCCAGACAATGTAGCATTAAGTGAGGGGACCCCCCCTTCAGTTTTCTATGAAACTGGAATTAACAGAGGAAGCAACTCTTCTGGCCCCATGATGTTGATAAGAGACCTATCGTCACACAGACTGACACCAGCATCGCTGGCATCTGTTTCTTCAAATGAGTTCCCTTCTATCGCTAGCCAAAAAAAAGGGGGGTGGTAGTTTGAGGAAAGAGGAAAGTGAATTTTTAGAGCAAATATATCACACAGAAACAAATAAATGCAAATAAAAACAAAGGAAAACTCAGAAACCAGAAACTTCTTTGGTGAGTTCTGAGGGAAGCAGGCTTTGCGCAAGAGACTCCAAGGGCTCAAGAGAACCTAGGAGGGTGTATCAAGATTGCTTGGGCTATCTCCTGTCTGTTTCCCTCCACCATTCCTTCTCCAGGCACTGGTCCTCTTGGAGAATCATGGCCACTGAGGTCACTGCTAATGATGGAACGTATATGTCTGTCAAACATTTCTAGAAGAAAGACAAATAACTTAAAAGATTTATTTAAATGTTATGTCTATATTTGTATAATCCACTACTTATTCCCCCATCATAACATTCATCACAAACTCAGGAAATGTCTTGATGGGGAAAAATGTGATCTTATAATTTCTTTGGTGCTTCTATTGAGGGCTAGTTTACTGAAAGAATGAATAACTGCAAACAGCTCTTAAAATTTGATGTTCTCTAAATCATTTTCCTGACCAAACCAGAACTCAAAGGTGATCCTTTCTTTTAATCCATAGCTATTTAGGAAATGCACTTCCCAAATCACTAGAGCAATGTGCAATGATGCTTGAACATACTTAAAATTCTTTATTTCTCTTACTTCCAATATTTCTTCTACTCTTTGCAGCCTATATAGGGCTGTTAAAATAATCTTTCATAAACATTATATTCATCATACCAGTGCTCTGCTTGAAAATGTATAATGGTTATTTACTATCCAATCAAATCCAATATCTCATACTCGTATTCAAATTCTTTCATGATTTGTCCATGATATCCTTCCACATAATAACTAGGTAAATAGCTATTAGCCATCCTCCTTTCCAAAAAAGGATTATCATCTACAATATAATTTATAGGAATGGTTTGGATTAAACTCTTTTAGTAAAGAAGTCCATAATTCATAGGGATCAGGCTATTATCTTGAGAAGCTGCTTCTCTACATGGAGAGAGCTGTGCCTCTTCATAATCAAAACCAACTTTCTGTTTCCTAACAGAAGGCCTATATTATTTTACCAAATGGATACAGACATATAACTTTCATACATCTGCATCTTCCATCTACACTGGAAGGCAGGTACTTAGGATAATTTTAACCTCACAACATTCTTATTTTGCAACTTGTATTGTATTTTAAAGCTTTACTATTCAGAATGCTCTCAAAATTTAAATCCTGGGAACATAACAGGAAATATCCAACAAGTATTTACTAAATTGATAAATATTTTTATATTTGAACTCAGTAATTATTTTCTTCAATTGTTTCCTGAGTGTACTATCTGTGCCATTATTTAAGTTGTGAGTTTTTGAAGCCAAGAACCACATTTCTTATTTCCCCAGGCCATTTTATTTAGTATTTTACAGCTGACCCTAGAATCATTTTTCCACTGTGCTAGGTATTACAGAGAATGCAAAGATTAAAATGATGTGGACTCTGTGCTTCAGGAGGCTCCAGCTATATATACTGTTTATTGCTATCATTGTGATGGATATTTGCAGTGTTATGCACTTACACGGTAGGTGCTCTCAATGTAATGACTTCATATTTGTGATTCTGAGCAGGAATAACAAACACCACATGCCTTTTGTACCACCATAGCACCATAAGCCTAGTGATTTTGATGAGTGCTTTTAAAAATGTCATCTACTGGTAAGTATAGCCAAGAAGAAGAAACATAAGATATATAAAATTCTTGGAGCTTAATGATTTTGAATATCAACTAACAAACCAATTTGCCATGCATTGGGCTAGAAAGTTAACCAAACTGTAAGGACAATGATCATGAAAAACGCAAAGACCAGACTCTTGGCTAAGCACTTCCACATTTGTTAGCTTGTTTATTCCTTAAATCATGGTTGTCTAAGTTTGGTCTGGAATCTCCTGGAGTGCCTGATAACTTTGTCTTTGCATCCTCTGCAGCATGTAGCACAGGGTGAAGACAAAGTCATTTTCATTATAACACTAAAACACTATTTGTCTACCTCTCTCTTTCTCTTATAAGCATATTGTGGAATTTTCTAGAGGCCCTATTACATAATCATTTGACAGCTAATGGTATGTGGGCTTGTGTACTCTTCTGTTTTAAACATTTCTTGTTTGAATTTCTAACATGATAAATGTAGATATAAGTCAGCAAAATCTCTAATACAGTAAATATCAACGGATAAAATCCACATAAATTCAAATTTTAAGAGTGTATAATACCATTCAGATACTATAATTACTTGCAAACAATAATTCTATCTTGGATATCTCACAAGAATTCTAGACTCAAACCTCCAACTTCATATATTTCCACTTCATATATTTACACTTGGATGTCTAAGAGGAATTTCAAAGTTAACATCTCAAAATCTCTGGTGCTCCTGCACCTGCTCCTCTCACTTTTCCTTACCACTAAAAATGGTAATTCTGTTCTTTTGACTTTCCTTTGTACCTACAGTCTGGCCACATTTCACTTTCACTTTCTCTATCAATACCACCCTGATTCAACCCATCTTCATTTGTACCTTGAATCTTTGCAACCAACAGGCTCCATTCTTCTGCCCTTCCTTCTTTTCAGGCCATACTCAACACAAACAATCATAACATTTTGTACATATATTCAAAAACCCTCAACTGTATTTGTATCTAGTTCAGAGTCTAATGGCCTATAAGGGAGCATACAGTCTGTCTCCCCTGCCTGTGGACCTCATCCTCAACCCCTATCACTCTCCTCTTCAACCCCCAATTCCAGTCACACTGGCCTCCTCACTGGTCTTTTAATATCACAGGCACACTGCCACCTCAGGGCTTTTGCTCTTGCTGTTCACTCTAACTAGAATTCTTGTTCCTCTCAGATATCCACATCTTGTTCCCTCATTTCCTGCATGTTTCAGATAAGATATCATATTAACAGTGAGTTTATCCATGATCATCCAAAATAAAATGGCCACAGCCAACATTCCCTTGTCCTTGTACCCTTATTTTTTTATAGCGTATAGTACCATCTGATCAACACTATATGACTTGTTTATTGTGTGATTGTTCACTTCCCTGGAAGGCAGCATCTGTGTCTATTTGTCTCATTGCTGAATATCCAGAACCTAGTAGAATGCCTAGGACATAGAAGGCAGTATTTTTTGATAAATGAATGATGACTATTATATGTCTGCAAATATCTTATAAGGTAAGTTAAGTCAGTTATATTATTCTCAATTGTATATTTGGGAAAAATAAAGGGATGGAGCCTTTTGAGATGGTCCTTAGCTATCCAAGGAGTCTACACTTTCCCTGACCGTGGCTAATGAATATCTTGTTAAAACACCACTTCAAAATATGGGGGGGCGGGAATAGCCTGAGGAGAGCAGCAAGTCACCAAAATATGAGTCAGACAAGGCTCGTAGTAAAAAGATGTTATTATTACTCCACTTGTATCATCTCTGTCACTGTCATAAATAAGTAAGGCTTTTCTCTCCTTTCATAGAAATCACCACTACTTTGATCATTTGTAGTATGCCACATTCAAATATAATACAGATGTTACACAAAAGGGGGAGACAAGGCAGGAGGTGATCTCAGCCCCAGCAAAGCCCCACTGGAGGATGCCTGTTAACAGTCCTGTCCTGACAAGAAGCCAAGGCCCCTGGGAGGGTGGGCAGGGCAAAGAGGAGGGCTATGGAAGTCTCACTTGATCCTATTGGCTGTTACTTACATGGGGTTTTCTCATATATTACCTGATTTGATGCTTTTGGTTCCTCATTCTCCTTTCCCTAGTAGCATATTTTTTCCTTGACTATTTAATTCAAAGGTTGTTCTTGAAAAGTTTCTTTCTCTTTCCTTCATAATTCTACACTCTTTACTGCATTCTCACTCCAGTCTTTATTTATGGACTGATCAGTTTGTACACAGCATTCTATATAGGCAAATATTATCACTTCTAGGGAGACAATTTTGGATTTTATTTCTTCAAGGTAAAAATGACTTCATTTACTTATTCACTCACTTTCCCTGTGCCAGGCTCTGTTCTAGGTACTAGGGTAAAGGAAAGAACACAATAGACAAAAGCCTTTCTCTCATGAAGTTTAATTCTAGTGAGGGAAATAGACAATAGATGAGACAAATAAAATATATATGACACTGGACAGTGGTAAGTACAAGGGACAAAAAATAATGCAGACAAAGGAGATAGAAAGTTTCAGGTAGGCATGGAAATTTTGGATATAGGGCAGAGAAGGCAGAATGAGAAGGTGACACTTTGAAAAAAAAACAAAACAAAAACAAAAAAACAGAAGGAAATGAGGGAATGAAGTATATAGTTACCTGGGGAAAAAAACTACAAAGGTAGACTGAAAACCAAGGTGAAGGACCTGAGTTGGAAAGGTCCTTCATTACCTGGAACGTGTAATGAACAGCCAAGAAGCTAATGAGGCTGGATCAAAGTAAGCAAGGAAGAGAAGTAGAGGATGAGGTGAACCATCACACTGAGAGGGCCAACACACTGAAAGGATTTAGGTTTACACTTTCAGGGAGTTGAGAAGCCATTGGAGGAATGACATGTTTTGTGCTACATTTTAATAAGTGTTCTGCTAAGAATAGACTATGATGATGGGGGTGTCGGGGAGGAGGAAGAAGGGACATTTAAGAGACTACTGTAAAAATGTCTGTAACAGACAATGTTGTAAGAGTGAAGGACTCACAAGTCACTCGTTTCTGGATTTATTTAAAAGTCAAAGTCAAAGCGACTGGGTGGTTCAGTCAGTTAAGTGTCCAACTCTTGGTTTCAGTTCAGGTTATGATCTCATGGTTCGTGAATTCAAGCCCCACGTCAGGCTCTGTGCTGACAGTGTGGAGCATGCTTGGGATTCTCTCTCTCCCTTTCTCTCGGCCTCTACTCTGCTCATGCTCTCTCTCTTTCCCTCTCTCTCAAAAATAAATAAACCTTAAAAAAGGTAATAAACTTATAAATGTAAAAACATAACAAAAAAAAGTCAGAGTCAACAGAATTTACTAACAGGATTTGAGTATGAGAGGAAGAAATTAGTCAAAGATGACTCCAAAAATTAAAAAAAAATAATTTGAATACCTAATGCAATATTCCACTTGCTATATGAGCTTTGTAAAATGTTGTTACTACTTCTTTTGTGAAATTTTCCTTCTTCAGCTATGAGATTTTAACACTTTGCCTTCTATTACTATGCATGTACATAAAAAATAAAAGTTTGAAACCAGTGTGATATGGTGAATGCCCTTCTGAATGATCTTTGCTTAATGAGAACTGTAAAGTAATAATATGATTTGAGGCAACAAGTAAGTTAATGGCAGAAGACAGAGTCTGGATTTTCATTTATACTGTATTTCATGCTCTGGAGGTTATATGAGATTAAAGATTCAAATGTAGTTTTATGTCAGGGATATTGTTATGAACTGGATTGTTCCCCAAAATTCATTATGTTGAAGCCCAACACCCAATGGGACTGTATTTGGAGATGGCCTTTATAGAGGTAATTAAAGTTAGGTAAGATGATAAGGGTGGGGGCTCTAATCCTATAGGGCTGGTGTCCTTATAAGATGAGACACCAGAGCTCGCTGTTTCTGTGTACATGTGCCAAGGAAAGGCCATGTGAGGACACAGCAAGAAGTCTGTAAGCCTGGAAGAGAGCTCTCACCAAGAACTAAGTCATCTGGCACATTGACCTGGGACTTCCTAGCCTCCAGAGCTGTGATAAAATAAATTTTTGTTGTTTAAGCTGTTCAGTGTGTAGTATTTTATTATGGAAGCCCATGCTGATAAAACAGGTGTTAATCTTTTATCTATTTCAATATACATGAGAGATAACCTGTGTCACTCACCCACAAAATTCTGGTCCTGCTAGTTTTACTTCATTCTCCACCATTCACACAAAGTAAGGAGGGGGATGTTGTTTTAGAGATAACGAACGTCTATTTCAGTTACTTTGTCTCTTCACATGTTTTAGTCATTCAGGACTTAAGTCACCATTCGTGGACTGTGTTAATACACTTCACACAGATTTGGATTTAGCATATCTGCAAAAAGAGTCCCTGCATTTGCATTTCTAACAAACATCCCAGAAAATTCTGATCATGCTTTGTAAGCCACTGAGATAAAGTTATTTCCACGTAATTCTTCTAAATGTCATACCTAGTGGACATTACTACATGTTTTTCACTGAACCATGAGTATTCTGAAGGATTGCCAACAACATTTATAGTAACTTTATTAAAAATGCATGAAAGGCCAATGTTTACTAAGAACCCAGACAGGACAGAACTAATGCCAACAATGATTAGCACATTTATCATTTTAGTCAACTTACGACTTGTACATGGTGCGTGCTGACACTTCCACCTCCTATTTCCAGAACAGTGCAGTTAAGTCTTTTCAAGTTCACATTACTAAGTCAGAAATATTATGTGGGGCTTTGGGGAGGTGTATTCCTGGGTACCTAGTTCTCTGTTTATGAGAAGAGTATGATTCAATTTGTCCTACCTCATAATAGCAACCCAGGAAAGGAGTCAGGGGGTGGGCAAGCTTTGAGAAAACTAGAGAGGTAGCTAATAATCTATTAATCTATTAATCTAATAATAATGTATTATTAGCTTGGAGCAGGCAAGGTAGTACTCCTTTGAAACAGGAAGTGTTTCTGCTACTGGTCTCCTGGCACACTGCCACAGGACAAGGCACAATTATCTGCCTTTTTCTGTTCTTAGTCTCTCACTTGGCCTCCAAATCTTTCCTCCTTAATCTTGATACAAGCGTTCATGTGGTGGTGACTAACACAAGTTTTATATAGAACTCTAAAAGAAACAAGGATTGAATGAAGGGACCCCATAATTGGGGTCCCAGGTGCACACATCCTAAAAGCCACAACTGGGGTTCTGAACACACAGATCTTAAGAGAATCTGCTGCAAAACTCACAACAACCCTCACATTGTCAGGCAAATGGATTCAAACTTTGAGCCTCCTTGGAATATTTTCATGATTTTTGCTATGTTTTGAGGGAGAGTAGGGGAACAGAGAAGCACAAGGCTTGCTGCAGCAGGTAAGACCCAAACTCATTCTAGGGCAAGAATAATATTCTTTTGAGGGGCAGTCTTGGGTTTCTTTTATAAAATTAATAATTCATTATATTAGAGAAACACCATTTCCCATGTAGATGTTTCCTCAGCATCCAAAATCAAATATGTCCCTAGATATGGGACACTAAGCCAGAAAACAAGTCACTATAGGTCTTATCATTAGAGAATGCTTATTTATGAAAAGGTAGGAATTATAGTGTATATAGGAATTATAGTGTATATACAAAGTCTTTCCTGAAAAAATGCAGTTTGTAAGTCTATCCACTGTGTCTCAATAAAATAGGCAATTGCATTCCTAAGACAGGAATTTAAGTTAATTCTTATATTAAATTTCTCTTTCTTAGATAAAAGAAAGTAAAAATCCTGGACACCTATTGATATGCACTGGGGAACTTTATCCTCAGCTTCAAGGAAGCTGCTTCACCTCTAGCTGCCATTTCCCCTCCTCCAAAGCTGCCCCTTCCATTTTATGCTATTTCTACTTCTCTCTCTGCAATTTCATCAGGCACAACATTATCAAATCTGCTCTCCTTCACATAAAGATGAAATCTAAATTCAACTTGCGTCTCTTTCTAAAGAGGGTTTTGAGAGTAGAGAAGTGGTTACTTTTTGCGATAGCCCTCCCAGAATCTTCTGTGCATTTTGCTTAGGGTTAATTAGGGCAGAATGCAACAGTGATCAATATTTTTGTTCCAATTGAGAGGAGGCAGTGTCAACACAGGAGCCAGGGCGAAGAAGAAGGTGTTTCTGAACGGCGCATGGCTTTGCATAGTTCCATGCAAACAGACACTTTGGTTCAGTGGATGAAACATACTTCTGGCACTCCCATTCCAGAGTTGACTTCTCATTTTGCCTTTAAATAATGAGATTTCATACTGCACAGACGTGTTGATAATTCAGGCATCTGGCAAAACTGATCATTTCTAATTTAATTTGTGCATTATGCTGACTGAGACCCTACCTTTTGTCCCTGCACATCTGTCGTGATGTGGTCGGCTTCCCCATCCTCAATCTCCCCCATCTTCACGACACTGACTTCTATGGTGCCAACAACTTTGCCACCATCTGAAGTTCTGCAACCAAAAATAAATGAAATGGAAAGGTAAGAATCTTCTCTTTCCTTAAAATATGCCCAAACATGTTTGTTTCTGAAAACCACAAATAGTGCTATTTACCTTCATTGGTCTTAATTAAACAAATCTGCATAAAAAACATCAAAACAAGTTAATAGTGTTGGTATTATTTTTAATTAAAAAAAAAAGTTAACCACAAACTTAAGAGGTAAGTATATGGACTGTCAAAAGCTACCTCATGAAGGGGACACCTCCTCCCGGCACTTAGGAGTAGACACAAATATCATGGATTGGTGTCCTGTTTGGTAACACCACATCCCCCACAACAGCAGAAACCATGGCTCCTCTATGCCAACTGCATGGAATGTTGTGCAAATCTGTTATAGAGATTACAGCTGAATAAAATAGAAGAGAGTATAAACATCCTTATATTCCTCTCTGGACCACTGGCCACAAAATCTGATTCTGTGCCTTCTCCCTAACATAATTTTTCTTTTTTTTAAAAAAAATATTTTTAATGTTTATTTATTTTTGAGACAGAAACAGAGACAGACACAGTGTGAGTGGGGGAGGGGCAGAGAGAGAGGGAGACACAGAATCCCAAGCAGGCGTCCAGGCTCTGAGCTGTCAGCACAGAGCCAGACGTGGGGCTCGAACCCATGGACTGTGAGATCATGACCTGAGCCGAAGTCGGACACTTAACCGACTGAGCCACCCAGGAGCCCTTCATTTTTCTCTCTAAGAGACGAGGTAAAGGAGATTCTCTTCCAGTAAACAGAAGAAATTTAAGGTACATGCAGAACAGAAATTAACGTTAGAGATAATTTAGTGCAACCTATAACTTAATCAAATAAAGAATCAGAGACTCAGAAAGATGAAAAGTCTTATCTAAGGTAACAAAATGGCGGGGTGCATGTGTGGCTCAGTCAGTTAAGTGCCAGACTTCAGCTCAGGTCATGATCTCACAGTTCGTGGGTTTGAGCCCCGTGTCTGCCTCTGTGCTGACAGCTCAGAGCCTGGAGCCTGATTGGGATTCTGTGTCTCCCTCTCTCTCTGCCCTTCTCCAGCTCATACTCTGTCTCTTTCTCTCTCAAAAATAAATAAACATTAAGGTAACAAAATGGCAAAACGAGAAATCCAGGTTTCTAGCTCCTTCAAGTCTGTTGGTCACTGAAAAACTTCTCTATTTAATGATGATGACAATTTTATTAAAGATTTTTGCCATCATTAATGTCTTCAATGAATTTTCTGATTAACAATGAAAGATAAAAATAAAATTAATAACCACCATCCTTTAAGGTTCTCTAATTTCTTTTCCTGGACAAGAAAAGATATAGAATAAATAGTGCCATCATACCATTGGAACAGTGTGACACATAATGATATTTTCCCCTTGAATCTTATTTTGAAAATAGGTAGCAAGCCACCTCCTAGGCATGTCATTTTGCTATAACTTCTTTCTAGGTCTAACTGACTAACAGAAATGCAATGCTTCATATTCTTCCATCATGTTTTTTTTCTGAAATTTGTTTTTATCTTTAATTAGGATACAAATAGTGTATTTCTTTCAACCAATTCCTTCTAAGTGTCATGATATTATTACTAAAGAAGTCAGAAAAGAGGATTAGGAACATTTTTTATAAAGTAGTTTAGCAAAATGCTAATTAAAATAATGAATGTGTTAGGTGAAAATGAAACCCAATTATGTTACTAGATCATGGTAGGTATTTCTCAAAAAACAAAAATAATAAAGTATACCCTTTGAAGTATGTTTCTAAGAAAATTGAAAGAGTAAAATTCTGGTGACAGATGCATACCCAATGTCATAATGTAATAAAATAAAAATGTGTACATAAAGAAAAGTGTTCTACTTGTTAAGTGGTGTATTAAGATATCTTAGTAACATATGAAATAAAATGCTTTTTGGTAACTTTAAAGTCAGTGGAAATCATATTGACTCAATTATTTGAAATTTTAATACAGAAACTTTAAACATTCATCATAAAGAAGATACGTATATGGATGGCATTATAATCTATGATTTGTGAAAAACTGCATCAGCTCCAATTCTGGCATAGTTTTAAAAAATTCATTATACCATTTTCCCACTTGAAAATGACATACTAACTTGTCATAAATCATGATGTGACTTAACTCGGCACAGTTATTCAGTACTGATAGTTATTAATTAAAGAGTTTAATAAGAGCTTTCATTGGCACTACTCAGCTTTTTCTAGAGGTTTGCAGGTTCTTTTTCCCCCAAGTGGATCATCAATAACAATTACAGACATCTTTTTCTTCACATAGGAGTTGTTTAGAAATGTTTTGCTTGAGCAAATTGAGCTAGCTGAATTTCTAGGAATGCAAAGCCTATGTGTGACTGTCTACATTTTTTCAATGCACTAAACCAAATAATGCCATAATTTTTCGAAGGCGAGGGTAGATTTTTCACACCCCCACCCCTCACCACAGGACTGAGTAATAAAACAATATATGCCATAGTTGTTAAAAGCGTGAAAGCAGGAGTTTTGAGCTACCTGCTAGCTGCATGAACTGGGCAAAGAACTTAACCTCATGACACTTTGTAAAATGGAGACTGGGAATTTTCTTGTAAGGATTAAATTGTGGCATGATTTATGTCAAGTGCTCAGCACAATGCCTTCTATGAGATGAATGCTCTTTCCTGCCAGCCCTCCTCTTTGTCCTAGTGGTAGAGCAGTGGCAGGAATAGTCGTAGTAGTAACTGTAGTGGTAGTACCAGCAGCAGTGGTAAGAGTAGCCACAGCAGCAGCAGGAATAGACAGTGATGTCGTTAATGTATCATATTTAATTCGATCCTCTTCAGGAATGTTACTAAAATAGGCAGCTAAGACTATAGTAAGAGGTTACAGGATCCCATGGCACATGCATTTCAACAGTGATTGAGTGCTCACCAGAGATGCAAAGAATTAGAATTAACAGATGATATCATGAAGCTTACACTCCTAGCAGCTCAAAGAACACAGGTTTATAACTAATTACAATGCGGCTGAACCTTCCAAAGTGCAAAAGTGAATGAATAAGCGATGTACTATGAGAGTAAGCTTCTGAACTATAGCTCTCTCTATTCCCTTTAAAACAATTATCTGGCTACTTTTTAAAGAATTTTAATGCCTTCAGGGTTTCCTACTTCATTTTATCTCCTATAGGCTTCCAAATAGTCCCAGATTAGAATCAAAGCAAGGAGCTTGCTCAATCTAGGGACTCTAGAATGATTCTAAAATCTTTTTTTTTTTTTTTTTCCAAAACAATTTTGGATAGGGAGCTCTAACTACTCTAAAGCAAGTCTCTTCATTTGAGATTTGGGGACGACAAAGAATGGGGCATCCAAATTATAAACTAAAAAGCTGAATCCAAGACACCTAAAGTATGGTTCACCCTGTCGATGAACTAGAACATAAAAGGTAGAAGGTGTTTTCTATTTATTCTGCAACAATTTAACACACACAGAGTATGGGTATTCAACACTTCTCTTCAATCAGGGGAGTCATGACTGAAATATCTATTTCATGTTTCCAAAGGCTACTTCAAAGGTGATTTCCTACACATTTAGAAAAAAACATTCATTATTAAATGTTCAATTATGCTTTCAATTTATCACCCATCAGGTTCAGGAGGCTAGTAATAATAGCTTAACTATTATTTATCACTAAAATTCTACTGAATTTTATCTAGCGGAAATCACTGTATCTGCATGGAAGATATATAGAAGACATGTCTGGGCTAGGAACCAAGAAATCCAAGTATTACTTGCAGTTCAACTGCTAACTAGCTATGTGACCAATGAGATATCACTCCAGCTCTCTGGATTTCAGTTTTCTTCGCTGCAAAACAAAGAGTTGGTCTCTAATAGCTATTCTCTAATACCAGCACTCAAGCCCAGTGCTCCGGTCACCCCTGTGATGGCATCATATGATTCTATCATGGGCACCATAGGCCATCACGGGCTGATACAGCCTTGGGGAAAATATCAGGTACATTCTAGCCTCCCCTCTCTTCCCACCTTCCCATCTTACCTTCCCCCAAAACAAACCGAAGAAGCCAAAGTCATGAGAAACCTGGCAAATACCTTAACACTTGGAGTCAAATAAAAGGGCTAGTTTTTCTTATAATATCCAATGCATACATACATATTTTACTGCCGTTACAGCACAGCATCTTGGCATTTTTACAAGGATACAAATTTGACTGAGCTAGGAAACAAAAGTGATCTTTACACACTTTCCTAGCAATTTATATGGCAATAAGAACAGGCTGCAGTAATAAATAACTATCTCAATCTACATGAACAACAACAACAAAAAACTGCCATTTCAGTCACTTGACAGGTCATTACCACTGTTTAATGCTGAAAGCTGTAAGAGAAGTAAAAGATGAATAGTTCATGGCCGATAAAGTATTTTGATCACAACATCAAAGTTCCTAGTTAAATTCAGCAAATATAGTAGTCCCTCTTATCCTTGGTTTCACTTTTCACAGCTTCGCCTTCTGACGTTTTGGTTGCCCATCATTAACTGTGGTCCCGAAACAGATGTTCTTCTTTCTGACATATCATCAGAAAATCAACAGTAGCCTGGGTCACAATACCTCTGTCATTCACCTCACTTCATCTCATCATGTAGGCATTTTATCAACTCACATCATCACAAGAAGAAGGGTAAGTACAATGCAGTAAGATATTCTGTGAGACAGGGACCACATTCACATAACAATTATTATAATATATTATTATAATTGCTCTGTTTTATTATTGTTCTTGTTAATCTTTTCCTGTGTCTAACTTATAAGTTAAACTTTTCCATAGGTAGGTATGTATAGGAAAAAACATAGTATATATAGGGTTTGGTACTAACCACATTTTCCATTGGGGGTCTTGGAATGTATCCTCTGCAAAAAAGATTTGTGTGGGGGAGGAGGCTTCTGTGCACTAATATTTAACCATGACAACAAGATGGAAGGCAAACGAGATTTTCAGCAATACAAGTCTACATTCCTTTCTCACTCAGATTTTCAGCATGCAGAGTAGATTACTGGTTAAGGTTCTTTAAAATCTGCCTTTAAAATACCTCCCCTAATGCTTTCTAATGAAATATTCAATCACATGCAGAAACATACACTTTTAGAGGACTGAATGAAAGGGAGTGTAAAACAGTCTTCTAACAAAGGAAAATTTAATGACTCTTCCTCTAGACTTCTTCACCATCTACTACACTATCCTTACTAGAGCAAAAAGAAAAAGAAAAAGAAAAAAAAGAAACTCTGGAAATGTTAAACAGCAGCATATAAATAATTCCTCTGTTTTGGAAATGCCACAGAGATGCAAACCAACAAATGACTCTGTAAACATCTAGGGAGAAACCATCATTAGCACTGCCAGTTTTTGTGAATATAAAGTAGTCCTGTGCTATGCACAGGATCTTCAGCTGTGAGATGTGCCTTGCATTTAAACTGTCTAGACATGGACCTGAGAAATACAAATTTCACCCAGACAAGAAAATAAACAAAGGTAAACAAATAGAGTTAGTGAGTGAGTGCATCTTGACGATCTTTCTGGTGAATACATTTTACCTGGCGATGCTAGATTTACTCAGGGCTGAAAGAAGTGAGAGTTCTATCTAAGTATGTATAACTAAGCACACTCTATTCTGGCTGAAATTCATAAATGTCAGAAGCCATAAAATACTTTCAAACTATTACTTAAATAAAACTTTCAGTAGTTCTTAACATTATAGCTTATATGCTCCAAGTTTTGGTCTCTGGTTTTCTCATTATAAAGCTCGCCTTCAGAAATTCCATCCATAATTACAATTCAAGTATCCCGTGTATGAGGATCTATCATAATTCTACATTCCCTACTCTAACTTCTTTCATCAGGGATAGAAATTCTTTACCTGGTCTAGAACTCCAAATTCCTTTTGTCCTGATATTTTACATTCTGTAAGCTTGAAACTAAACTGTTCCTGAAACTCCAACTCACACACGTCAAGAGCATATCATTTCCAAAGAAAAATATGCCATAGAATATTCCATCTCTACCTGTGTCTTGCCTCTACCTTCTGATAAGTCATTAAGCCCTGCTGACTAGTCCTCTAGAATGTCTCTTACACATGTCCCTTCACAACGGTAACATCCCAAGCAGTTTTTCACTTCTGTTTCATTACGCTTGAAGAACCTACTTTCACCTTCCAAGAGCCTTCTCTTGCATTCCATCCATGTCAAGTTTTCTTCTTTTTTTTTTTTTGTTTTTAAATTTTTTTTTAATGTTTATTTATTTTTGAGAGAGAGAGAGAGAGAGACAGACAGAGACAGAGTGTGAGCAGGGGAGGGGCAGAGAGAGAGGGAGACACAGAATCCAAAGCAGCCTCCAGGCTTTGAGCTGTCAGCACAGAGCCCGATGTGGGGCTTGAACCCACGAGCTGTGAGATCATGACCTGAGCCAAAGTCGGCAGCTCAACCGACTGAGCCACCCAGGTGTCCCAAGTTTTCTTCTTTTTTTATTTTATTTTTTTTAAGTTTTATTTATTTATTTTGAGAGAGAGAGCGAGCAAGCACGAGCATGAGTGGGATAAGGGCAGAGAGAGAGGAATAGAGAGAATCCCAAGCAGGCTCTGCACGATCAGCATGGAGCCCCACGTAGGACTTGAACTCACGAACTGTGAGATCATGACCTAAGTTGAAATTAAGAGTCAGACCCTTAACCAACTGAGCCACCCAGGCATTCCTGTCAGGCTTTCTTATTAAAGTACATATTACTCTCTTTCCTCTATTATTAAATGTCACCATATTATTCTCTTTCCTCTATTAAAGGTCCTGAGACATTGTCTAATGCCTGCCCAGAGAGACTGCAGTATAGCCTGTATTTAAAGGCCTTATATCAGTACTTGTCAAGGGTTTTGGGGAACTTGGTGTTTTTGGTTCAAACTTATCTATGCCATCACACACCATTAAATAACAGAGTATGGTTTAGTGAGCAGTGCAGTGAACTTTGAGTAACAAAGTCCTTGGTTACTTTACAGTAAACAGCTATGTGACCATGAGCAAGCAACATAGCATCTATAAAGATGTCCCCGGCTATAAAATATGAAGATAGTAAGCCATCCTACTTATCCCACAAGATTTATGTGACCAAAAACAAAAGATCTTAAGTGTAAGTACAAAACTGCTTTAATGTATGGCAGTGACTACTATATTGTACAGTCTGGGCCACAAAGCTTCAAGAGTACATCACAAATACATTTCTTCAATTTTCAGACTCATTGGCTCATAGCATCTTCTTTACTACTAAAAATAGTACTATTCAAATATAAGTAATTATCCTAATAGAAATAATTTAAAGCATATCTTTCCCTCTTCATGACTTTATTACAAAAATATATGATAAGTTATGTTTGGAAACTTGTTGATTCAATGTAAAGGTGAAGTATAAAATACATCTTTAAACTTAAGACATATCCTGTAAACAAGGTGAGAAAACAAGATCGGCATCTTGTGAATGAATTTGTCAGGATTCGTAGGCAACCAAACGTATATTAAAAATAATAGGATATCAAGAGCTGCCCACTGGTACATAATGAGTTGTAGGTAAGAGGGAGTAAGTACACTCTACCTTCCTGCATCCACCGAATGCAGCTATAAAACCTGGACAGATGGACAGAGTAGCTGTTTGAAGACTCAAAGTAAATAGCACCAGGAATATTGGGGTAGATCAGAATTTTAAATACCACTGAGCCAGCGGTGAGTTTACCATTTCCCCCTCTCTGGTAGCTCCTGATCTGGACTCAACAGAGCCCTAAGCCTAGAGGCGGTCAATGGTGCAAACAGAGAGAACTCCAGGAGAAGCCCTCAAATTCTGGCACAAGGAATATAAAATGGGTTTCCCAACACTCAGAAGAATGGTTTTCATTTTTATTTTTTCCACTTTCTCACATCCCAGCCCCCAAGTAATCCAGTGGGGGCAGCAGTAAAAGTGACAGCAAAGAGGAATTGCAGGAGGCTGAATACTATGAAGGAAGGAAAGTCTCCTCTCTGATTGCAATTGACATCGTAAGGGTGTAGGGTGAATCCCTTTACTTTTTATCTCTCTGTGTTCTTCTGCTTCTTGGTCCCTGAAGAGGGTGCAGTTGCATAGCAGAAATAAAAATAAATAAATAAATAAATAAATAAATAAATAAATAAATAAAACCCCAGCTTTCTGGCTGGAGGATCAAACGGGAAGCCACAAGAAACAGGAACGTGCCAGGGATAGTGTGAAGAGGAAGGAGGTCAGGAAAGGGACTTCTTAATATTGTTCATAAATACCTGGCCTCACCTCAAGCTGTGCACGCATGAATCTAAATAGAATATCAGAGACTTTGAGAAATAATTTATGGACTCGACTACCCCCCGGGTCTCAGACTGTCAACTGAGTGACAAAGATGAAGGACAGGTCTTAATGATACAACAAAAGCTTTGAAAATGTGAGTGATATTGAAAGTACTATACGAGGTTTCACAGGACGTAAGTTCAGCTCACAAACATCTAGCAATGAACAAATGGAAACTGACATAAAAAAAATTATCATTTATGGTAGATACAAACAAAATGCCTAAGTGCAAAGATGTATAAAATTTATATACTGAAAATTACAAATGCGGATGGAAGAAATTAAAGAAGTTCTAAATTAATGGCAAGACAGATAGTGTTCATGTATTCGAAGACTCAACTTTATAGAGATGCCAGTTCTCCCCAAATTGATCTATACATTTAATAAAATACTAATCAAAATCTTTTTGTAGATTTTGTACAAGATCTTTTGTAGATATTGATAAGCTAATTCAAGAAGTTATAAGTCAGGGCAAATAAATAGAACAGCCAGAGTAATTTTAAGAAAGAAGAACAAAAATGGAGGATTTGCATTTACTGATTTTAAGACTTATTGTAAATATACAGTAATCAAAACTATGTGGTGTTGGTGAAAGGGAAAATATATTTATAAATGAAACAACACAGAGGCAACATGATCAATTATTTTTTGACAAAGTTATGGTCAATTAAATAAAAAAGACTAGTCCTTTCAACAAATGGTATTGAAATAATTAGACATCCATTTGGGAAAAAAAATGAACCTTTGTTTTGACTTCACAACTGAAACAAAAGTTAAAATGCTTCACAGACCTGAATGTCTAAAACTTTTTATATAGATATAGATATAAGAAAAAAATCTTCATGAATTAGGTTTAGTCAAGTGTTCTTAAATATGACAAAAGCAAAATCTAAAAAGGAAGAAAATCAGTAATTTGAACCTCATCAAAATTGAAAACTTTTGCTCTGTGAAAGATATTGTTATGTGAATGAAAAGACAAGCATTTGACTAGAAGAAAATAATTGCATATTATGTATCTAACAAAGAATTTGCTTCCAAAGCCCATAAAGAGTCCTCAAAACTCAACAGCAAAAAAAGGAACAACCTAATTAATAAATGGGCAAAGTTGAACCAACATGTTTCAAAAGAGGATATTCAGATATCAAATAAACCATGGAAAGTCATTCAATGTCATTGGTCAACAGGGAAGTGAAAATTAAAAGCATTATGGGATGTCACTATATGCCTTAGGATGGCTGATGAGGATGCAGAACCACTGAAACTCTCATACGCTGCTGGTGGGAAAAAAAAAGCATCTTGGGTGTTTATACAACTCAATATACACTTACCATATGACCCAGAAATTCCAATCATATTTACCCTAGAGAAATGAAAATTTAGGGTCACAGAAAAACCTACACATGAATATTTTACAAGGCCCTCTCATAATCATTCCAAATTAGAAACAACCAAAATATCCTTTAATGTGAATGGTTACACAAACTATCTTACAACCATATAATGGAATCCCGCTTAGTAATTAAAAAACAAAAACAAAACCAAAACTGTTGATACACATAGCTTGGATGAATTTCAAAGGCATTGGACTGGGTGAATGAAGCCAGTCTCAAAAAGATAGATACTCTATGATTCAATTTATATGTCCTGGAAATGAAAAAGCTATGGTAATAGAGAACATACATTGTGGTCAGAGGGGTTAGGGTGGGTGGAGGTGTGAATTAACAGGGAAGTAGGAGAGAGATTCACTGTGGTGAAAACAGTTCTGTTTCTTGACTGTGGTGGTGTTTACAAGAATCCACACATGTGTTAATAGATAGAACCATATAACAACAAAAAGTCAATTTTACTGTATGTTAATTTATAAAATACAATAAATTAGAAAGGACACAGCCATTTTCTCTGATAATACATTAACAGCAAATAAAAACAGCCATTCAGTCTGGGAATAGAGAATCCAAATCATTAAAAGGTTATCCTATTTTATGTGAACCAAATCTTCCAATTTCTGGCAATACTGACTTGAAACAGCAAAGTCAAAGTGTCAATTTATCCCATGCTCTATACTTTCAAGATATATGCTGACATAGAAATGTCATATATGAGAGAAAAAATCCACATGAACCATGGGGAACATTTCATTAGACTAGAGAGGAAGGTGTTCATGCAGGAAGTTCAGTGAGTTTCCCAAACCAATGATTCCCATTCATGGGATGAACCTACCAACTAAAATTACTCACATTTAGACCTACAAAAGAGAAACTATTGCTAAGGCTTTTTGTTGTGTCAACTTATTTTATTACATTTATTTGTTTGAATTTTTATTTTGAGTAAGAGAAAGAAAGAAGATTGAGAGGAAAAGAGCACCTCCTAAGCAGAGATCATTAGAAGAGAAAGGAAATAGCAGGGAGAAAGTAACCATATGAGGTCATGCATAGATTGCTTCAGACATTATTTGAAAGCAAAGATTATACATACATACATTTTTAAGACCATTCTTTTCTTACTCAAAATGGACATGCTCCTGGAACAGAAACTCTTTACAAGAATGGTTTGCAAATGTCACTAAACCAATCAAAATATTCTAAGACATTCTGAAAACATTCCAAAAATAGCAGGCATGGAGAATTAAAGGAGGCAATTATTAAATAATTAGCAATAAATACTAGTGATGGGTCAGTACTTAATACTCAAATTTTGAATTATGTATATTTTTACCTGTGTTGTGCTTTGTAGTTTATGCCAGTTCCTTAATGGTAGGAAACAGTGCTAAGAGATTTTTTTTTAAGCTAGAATTAAAAAAGTTATACAGTATATGGTCAAAGTTTTACAGTGTATAAACATAATTTTAGACTATAATGTTTTTCAAACCTATGTAGTAAGAAATTCACTAAGCTTTAAATTGCACCATGGGGCATGCACTCTGAAACCAAGCAATTCTTAGTGTCTATATTTTTATGCTTAATTGCATTTGGATCTGCGTTACATTCTTTTATTAAGCTATAAAATGTTGTGGTTTTAAAAATATTTTTTCTCCTTTAATATGACATTTTAAACCAAAAATCCTTTAAAAATAAGTTCAAAAACCAGAAAATATGAATTCATTTACAAACTTTTATTAAGGACCTACTATGTTGTAAGCACTATTCCACGCACAAGGATTGTTGCAACAGAAAACAAAACCAAAATCCCTGCTCTCATGGAATTTGAACTCAACAAATAAATAAATGATACATTAGAATATGATAAATTCCATGGAGAAAAATTAAGCAGGGAAAGAAGGTCGATGAGCATCGGGTTGGGGCTGCTACTTTATACTCAGTGGTTAGAAAAGAACTCTCTAATACAATGCCATTTTAACAAACACCTAAAGGCAGTAAGGAAGTAAGTCACATATCTTTCTTGGGGGAAATCTTTTCAGGCAGAAGAAACAGATGGTCCAAAAGCCTTGGAACCTGGTCCCCATATTCAAGGAGGAGAAAGAACCATTATGGCTAAAGCTGGGTAGGGTAGAAAGAGCGTACAAGAAGACTAAGTAAGAGAGGTATTCATTCTTTTTACATTTCTGCACAACAAATGACCACAAACTCACAGTGTAAAGATCAGAAGTATGGATCATGTCCTGAGCTCAGGGTCTCACAAGAATGAAATCATCATGTAGGATGCACTGAATTCTCCTGCCTCATGGAAGCTCTAGGAAAGAGTCCACTTCCTAGCTCATTCAGGTTGTTGGTAGAATTTATTTCCTTGTGCCTGAATGACTGAGGTCCCCTTTTCCTTGCCAATTATCAGCTAGTTTCTTGCTACTAACACTCCATGCCTTGAGATCACCCTCACATTCTTACTATGTGGCCCTCTCCATAGGCAATTCATAAGAGGGCAGTCTGCTTTTTCAAGGTCAGGAGGAGAGTTTCTCTTCCTAGTATGCTAAGATGGGAACTTATACAAGGTTATCCCCGCTACCTAGTATAATGACTAGTGGTTATCCCATCACCTTTGGCACATGGGGTAACCTAATAAGGGAAGTAACTATCCCATCATATTCACAGGCCCCACCCACATTCAAAGGGAAAGTATCATGCATGGCATGTACACCAGGGAGCTGGGAATCTCAGGGGACATCTTCGCAGTCTGCCTACCACAAGCAATGGTGAATCATCTAGAACTCCATAGGACACTCTAAAAATATTTGCCTCGTGAGTGAGATGGAAGACTGAAAGAAGATTCTAAGCTGACACATAAGTTTTAAAATGAGAATCTGGGCTGCAGTGCAGAGAACAGACTGCAGGGAAGCAAAGAGAGAAACACCAAAATGGGTTAGAAGAAATTAGGATGAAGTCAAGACATGTCAGATTCTATTTTTATTCTGAAGGGAGACAAACTAGATATTGTGATTGGTTGGATATAGATAGCAAGAGAAAGAGGAATCAGAGACTACAGAGACTATGGCATGAACAATGAGAAGGGTGGAATTGCAATTTCTTGATATGGGTAGACTGTGAGGATACATAGGATTTTAGGGGAAGGAAGGAGGCAGACAGGAAGGGAGAGTTCAGTTTTGAACATTTTAAGTGTGAGGCATTAATTTAAAGGGCGAATAAAGATATCAGGTGGTTGGATGTGAGAGTCTGGAGTTCAAGGGATCAGTCAAGGATAGAGAGAAAAATACAGGGATCATCAGAATATAGATGATATCAAAAGCTTTGAGACTGAGTGGAAGTGAGTGAATGAATGAAGAGTGAAAACTCTGTATCTAGACTCAGATGTAGGACATCTCACAGTTTAGAGGTTGGTGTGATGAGGAATAATGTGCAAAAGAAACAGAGAAGTGGCCAGCTTCCTATTGATAGGAAGACAAAAAAAAGTCTAGTATCTCAGATACCTTCTAAAGAATGTGTTTTAAGGAGATAATGATCCAGTGTACAGATGTGCCAAAGAGAGGAACATTGAGAACTTTCAACTGGATTTAGCAACATGGAGGCAATTTATTCCTGATCATGACAAGAACTGTTTAGGTAAAGTAATAGGATGAAAGCCTGATGAAAATGGATTCAAAAGACAATCAGAGGAGGCAAAGTGGAGACAGCTCTTGAAATGGTTCTTCTACAAAGAAGAGTAGGGAAATAGAGCATTGGTTAGAAGATATGGGAGATTGGGTAGCATTTTTCATGTTAACAGACATGATCTAGTAGAGAGGAAATAATGTATGACACAAGAGTAAGAGGGGATAATATTCTTAGATAGATGAGAAGAGATGGAATCTAAAAGGCTAGTGGAAGAGTTGACTTTAGACATGAAGCAGAGTTCATCTGTAATAGTGGCAAGGCAGGCAGAGTGGATGCTGGTAGGTTAGTAAATACAGCATGGGAAATTACCAAATTCCTTTTCTCAGTGAAACAGAAACCAGGTAAAATCAGCTGTGAATTAGGAAGAGGGGAGATTTCTGGGAAGAAAGAGATGTAAAAGAACCGTCCAGGAGAGTGGGAGAGCAAACGGACCAGGGAAACATAGGACTACAGAACAGTACTGAAGAATCATGAACCCAAAAGAAACCTATAAACATGGAAATCAAGTTATCCCAGTTCACTCAGCTGGAAGGATGCATGCATGGATTAGGTGAACAAAGTGAGGAATTTAACCAGTGTTTTTGCTGTTGTGGCTATTCTTTTCTATCTATCTATCTATCTATCTATCTATCTATCTATCTATCTTCTATCTATCCTCTATGTACACTTATCTATTTTTTCCCAGGGAGTATAGTAACTGAAGAGGGGCCCAGGAGATGAGGATATATATGAGGGAATTGTTCTCTGATTCCTAAGTAATGGATCATGGAACCGCAACTGGATAAGAAAAGAAGAGTGGATATGGGGAAGGGAGGTTATGAAGGGTTAAAGATATGACTTTAGGATCAATGACTTGGTACAAAGAGCAACTAGAAGGAGCACAGCTCCTTCCTCACGATATGAGATGGAAATCCAAAAATAGAGTACTTAAAATGTAGACTCTGGAGGGGTAGGATTAGTGACAAGATCTGGGGGATGACCCCAGGAGTGGGTTGCTGAAGTAGAGAAAAGTCTGAAAGGCCCATGAACTGAAAAGATGATTTACATGGCTATTAAATCACAGGATGCATGAGAGGGGTTGTATTGAAGAGAGACAGTGCATTGCGAGTGAAAATCTTCATGAAATGAGGGGAATGGCATCTTTCCATAACCCTGGTAAGGCAGGGAATCCAAAGGTGTGTCTGAGGACATAAGCCTCAAATTAGGAGAATTTTCAGAAGATGTTCATCCTACACCACTTGGCAGGGCTGCAAGAGATAGATACCCAGCTTCCAATTAAATAAAGAGAACTGACTGAGAATGGGGTTGTGGTTGAGGAGGGACTTAAGGTATTGGAGGAGATTTGGGGAGCAGAGGGCACTAGGACCAGAGTAGGGAGTAGACAGACAGGTAAAATGATGGGTGACCACGTGGATGAAGGATGACCTGGGAATCCAGCACTTCTTGTGGTCACAATGAGTAATGATTACTGCCACAATAAGGAAACTCAATTTAGCTAGGGCAGCACTAATTTTAAAATATTATAAAGACCTGAAATTTCTCATTCTCTGACTTTATCTTGTTCTGCTATATAGTCTTAACACTGCCTTCCTAAATCATCTGGTAATTATTTTAGAGGTCAAGATGTGACTGATTCATCAGTAAAGAAGTCTAGACAGAACAATAAAGATTCCTACGGAATTTTTTTGTTAAAAAGAAGAAAAATAATTAAATCAAAGTTCAAGACGCTGCTACAAGGAAACAGAATGCTCAGTATACTGCTTTTATTCATGCTAAATAGATTCTGAAGATATATTTGAATAGATCAAATGTCCTGCACCAGTTTTTCAACATAAAGTACATGAGAAAGCACTGTTTCTCCAAATATAACCCTTTTAAAGATTATTCTAAGATTTCTGATTATAAGACAGGTTACCTACTAGTAATTAAAAGGTCCTTATCACTTCTCTAAGAAAAGAATCCATGTAAGAACAAGAATGGGTTTTGGCAGGAAGTAGAAAAACAGTAAAAATGAAGGGTCACAGGAGTAAAATTTTCAATTCAAGAGCAATTGCTATATAATGTTTTGGAAATTTTTGAGAACTATATTGATGTATGTGTTCCAAATAAAAGTTTCACTAGTTTTAAATAACCTCGGAGGCAGCTATTTTCTCCTTTTTTCTCAGATAAACTCCTCATAAGTCACTGTTAGGATTGAATAATGTCAGAGAATGTTTAGACCAGTGAATAAATACCATCTAATTCATTTCATAGAAACTGATACCCAATGAGTTTAAGCAACAGGCTCAAGGCCACCTCACAAGTCATCAGACGCACTGAAGTTGGTCTAAGAACAATAAAAATCGGAAGGCCACATCTGATTTTTTAAAATTCATTTCTGAAAAACAAAATATAAATGGTGTAATTTATTTTTAGTTGTTTGCCAATTTGTTTATCATTCTTATCTGAAAAGTCTTCATAAAAATTGTGGTTTTAGTTTAGTCCTTCCCAGCTTGCTCCTGAGCTCTGAGGCAATTGGTCTTCTGGGCTACGGGATCTTTGTTCTGAGCAAGAGACATTTAGGAATCATTTCATGTCTTCTTTTAAACTTTGTTCTAAGACTGTATTCTCTCCTATAGCAGCATGAACCTTCTTGTGTATCTTTTCCATGTCTGGAGTTACTTTCTTTACATATTGAGAGAATTATTTCTTGTAAGCAGCATCATCTTCTTCCATTAAGTACCACATATAATCTGAAATGTTCTGATCCAAGATGTGCTTACAAAGCACTTCTGTGCTGAGTTCCTTGCTTTTGAATCGCATCCAGGGCATCATTTGGTACTGTGAAGGACAGAAAAGCTTCTTCCCATAGCTCCCTTCAGAATCCCCAGAATCCTTCAGAAATTCTATTTCTAGCGGCAGTTCTGGTATGGACTACATCTAAATATAAAATACCTTCACATTATAATTTGGAAGTTCATGAGTATAAGCCACAGAGACTATCACAGCAATATAGTCCTGTAGATGCAAGCAATCTGACAAATGCTATCTCCACCAGTTACATAAACTATTATATTATATTTAATTTATCCTGGATTTACTAAGCATTCTCAAACATAGTATCAGCTTTACCCTCTTGTTTTCTTCTAATTTTCACTTGGTATCTCTTGAAGTAGGCCTTATTCTTGACAACTTATTCTTGAAACCCTATCCTAAAGAACAGAGACTGATGTCTGTGGCTGCAGCAATGGTGGTAACTTTTAGAATTTAATTCTTACTGGTTACAACAAGAAAATACAGTTGATGAAATAAAAAAAAATGATTTTAAAATCTATTCTAAGAATTCTATCAAAGTCCAGTAACTCTTTGTTTTAGTTTGCTCAGGCTGCCATAAAATACAATTTTGGTTGATGCCAGCATGGTCAGATTCTTGTGAGAGATCTCCTCCTGACTTGTAGACAGCTGCCTTCTCATTGTGTCCTTGCATGATGAAGAGAAAGAGCAAGCTCTCTGGTGTCTCTTATAAAGGGCACTAATGCCATCATGAGGGCCCCTTCTTATGACATCATGTAACCCCAATTGCTCCCCGAAGACCCCATCTCCAAATAACATTACAGACGGGGTTTAGGACTTCAAAAGATGAATTTTGAGGGGATACAAACATTCAGTCTGTAACACTTTAAAACCTCTAACTTTAAAAATATTAGAATACAACTCAATATTGGTCATTATTCATTACCTTTGCTGTATTCATAGAGAACCCATTTCAATTACATTTGCAGATGTCTGGAAAGGTCTACCTTAATAGGGCTTTGATTACTGAATCTGGACCATCGTTCTTGAAATAAGTCTATTATTGCATCCTTAAAAATCACTGTGCCCATAAATTATCTTCTCTCTCATCCATTCTATTTTTGTTCATTTTCTCTGGAACTTACCAGAAATGTGGTATTGGACAATTTACTTAACACTTCTAAGCTTAATTTTGTTTATATGTAAAATAGTGATAATAATATTACCTGCCGTGTAAGATTTTTTGAGGCGTAAATGAGACAGTCTGAGAAAGCACTCAGTATTTGCTATTATTGTGTTGTTGGTGGTCCTGGTTGTGAAAGACAGTGGAAGAGGTGAGGGACTACAGGTACTAGTTTTCTGAAATCTGCAATATTTCTTGGGTTTATCATCTGCTTTATTGATTGCAAAATAATAGAAATATATGTTTTATTCTGTGCCTGGTTCCCTTGTATTTTCCTAAGTACTAAGAGCACTAAGAGCATCTTTTGCTCTAATATTTTGTCTTTGACTCTGGTCCCTGACACAGAGCTCCTAAATCCCTTGGAATTTCCTGGATGATAAGAGTGTTTTTGTTCGAATGAGGCGATGTTTGGTGGGCTCCTGGATGGCGGTTGGTCACCAGAAAGAACAAGACACGGTTAGAAGCTTAGAATTGTCAGGCTCACACTCTATCTTCCATGAAGGGGAGAGGGGCTAGAAATTGGGTGAATGACCATTCCTGCCTATGTGATTAACCCTCCACAAAAATCTCAAAGGTACAGGTTCAGATAACTTCTGGGTTGGTGAACACATCCATGTACTGGGAGGATGAGGCATCCCGATTCCACAGGCATCCCACACATTTGGTGACCAAAAATCAGAAATGAACCATTCTGTGTGAATGACAAGGGAGAAACACTCAGGAGTGTTTTCCTTTACATGGATTGTCTTCTATCGTTTCAAATTACTATTCCTCATCCCAATGTGGTTTTATTTAAGCCATTATGGTTTTAATGTTATTATACTTTCTCTTCCCCATCTTGTTATTGCTTTATAAATTGAAGTGTTAGAGGACTTGATTGAGAGCCTTGAAAAGATTCTTTCTAAAATATCTTTTTATTAGGGCTCCTGGTGGCTAAGTCAGTTAAGCATCTGACTTCAGCTTAGGTCATGATCTCATGGTCTATGAGTTTGAGCCCTGCATGGGGTTCTGTGCTGACAGCTCGTAGCCCGGAGCCTGCTTTGTATTCTGTGTGTGTCTCTCTCTCTGCCCCTCCCCCACTCACCCTCGGTCTCTCCCTCTCTCAAAAATAAATATTAAAAATTTTTAAAATATCTTTTTATCAATGGATTTTAAAACTTTAATGATAATTTTATTTACTTACATTTGCTTCTCTTGACTGTAGTTTAAAACATTTCTAAACTTCATATGGTTACTTTTTTCACCCTTCATTAGTTTATTAATTCATTCTTACAAATGTATCTCATCTAAACTTGATAATGTTCAAAAGGGGACTTGCAATCTTTCTCTTAAAACCTATTTCACTGAAGCCTCCCCCTACTAAGTTAGCAGTAACTCCATTGCTTTCAAAGTCTAAACCAGAATTTCTGAATTCATTGTTGTTTCCTTTCTCTCATATTCCACATCTATGCTGTCACCAAACCCTATTCATTCTGTCTTAAAAATATATCCAGAGAATGGCCACTTCTCAGCACCTCTGAACTACCTCCCTGGTAAAAACCACCATCACTCTTCTCCTGGGTTGGGGCAGAAGCTTCCTACTTGCACACTTGCCCCCCTGTGCTGATTCTATTCTCAACACAACTGAAGTCAGAGCATGCCACTCCTCTTCTAAAAACCAGGCATGACTCCTGGCTCTACTAGAAGTAAAAGATGAAGCAGGCACACTGGCTTTCACTCCTACAGCATCTAGACCCATGTTACTTTCTTGGCCTTACTTCTTTTACTGTCCTTGTACTGCTCATTCAAATTTTGTCTCATGAGTCTCTTTACTGTTCTTTATATTGGCTATAGCAGCAAGACCACCATTGCCACCATCACTCCTCAGTTGATATCTGCAGGGTTAATTTCTCCAAATTTTTGCTCAAAATGTCACCTTCCAAATATGACTGGCACTGATCACCCATTGAACCATGGTGACCATAGGTAGGAAATGTGTATGATCAAAGACACGTAGGTATAAACAGCCTAGAGTTGGTGTAAACTCATTTTTGACAAAATAGAAAGCTATTGAGGTTTAGTGTTATGAGAGACTCAAGTTGTTGATGATGATGATGGTAATGATGACCGGTACTTATTGGGTACTATGTACCATGCATATGTCAATTGCATTGCATGTATTATTTTCTAAAATTCTCAATATCAGTGTTATGAGGCACTCCATTCTCAATTACAGATGAAGATTGTGAGGTGTCCTCAGAACTCTAAGAAGTACCTCCATTTGTAAAGGCTTCTCTAAACTTGATTCTGGAAAGGCTGTCTTTCAGGAAAACATAAGTTATCCAATAAAAATCAATACCCTTTCCTTGTATACTTCACTAATTAGGTCCTCCAGGTAATGCAAAAAATAACTCCCTTACCTCTCTCTGCCTGCAACCCTCACCCCATCCCTCTCTAAGAAGGTCATAGATGGAGACAATCCTCAGCCTTTTAGCACTAAAGAACCTTGGAGTTCATCTAATCATTGAATTCAAAGTCTTCTTTTTGCACCCAATAAAACTGAAGAGTGCACACACACTTCCTTCCTAAGGTTAATGGCAGAACGGACCACCATCTTTGGAATGATGTGTCTTGGGTTCCAGTCCTAGATAACATAAGACATAATTTACCCAACCATCCTATAGTCTACATTGGACCCTTGTGACTCAGCTTTATGTGCTGATTATTAATATACATGACTCAAAAATAGAAAGGGGAACTTTTTCCCAGAATGAGTATTCATGTGCTGTTATAAAATGTTGCTTGTTATCCATTCTTTGCCTCTCTAGCTTCAGAGTTGTCCATGATTCTAGTCTTACAATCAGCTCCAGAAGAAAACACTCCTTATCTCTTAGAAATTCATCAGTCCTCCTTTCTGACTCCATCTCTCTGTAGGTAAGACATGAGATGGAAGTTTCACAAAGCTTTCATTAAGGAATGGACCTGTAGGGTGTGAAAAAGGAAAAACACTCTCCAAAAATATGTATTCCCATCTTTTACTCACCTTAGTCCTGAAACACAAAATTTTGTTTCCATATCATGTCCATGACAATAATTTTTGAACTCAAAGAATTAAAAAAAAAATCTCTGAGAAAACAATAAATTTTATGATAAATACTATGAAACCAGTTATATGTGTTTTTACCGTTTCCTCCTATATATCCTTTATTATCTCAATATATTCTTCAAATAAATTTGACAGGAAAGAAGATCAATTGAATAGTACTTGTTTCAAGGACTAGTGAAGGTTTAAGGAAGGAAAGGATGCATGAAAGAAAGAGTAGATAGAAATTTTTTTCTATTAAAATATAAAAGGATCCTTTACTTAAAATCCAGCTTATGAACCCATTATTTAATTTCATTCAATGGTATGATCATTAGTAAATGATTCCCCAATTTACTAATGGGGAAATTTAAGCAAAGTAATTAACACTCCTGGTGAAAGTAACAGTACTCTAACTTCTTCCAATGTTACACTCACAGGCCTAACAGCCTCAAAGTACTTTAAAGGATATATCATAGAAGCAATAATAGAATTGGTCATAGAAGCAATTCATTTTTAGTGGTACTAGAGGTATGTCTCAATAGTCAGGAAATTTAGTGTTAGTTGGCAGTCTGCCCAACAAACAAGCAAACCCAAGGACCTATAGAGACTGTCTCTCCTACTTACTGTGTAAGTCCTTGGAAAATCTTCAGTTCGATTCTAGATAAGAAAAAAATAATCCCCACTATACAACATTTTTAAGTTTAGGATTGAAACTTTCAAACCTGCTTTGAAATAGGGAGACTGCATCTATGTTGAGAAAGATAAAAATAAAATGAAAATAAATAAAATAAAAATAAAATAAAATAAAATAAAATTCAAGTTATCTGCTCTGCTCTTCAATGGATGGTTGAGGATTAGACTAAGTTTATTATGGCACCTCAAGTTTGTTTTTAACAATCAATTTTTATACTAAGTTTTAAAGGAATGTGCTTATTTCCTTTCTAACTTACATATTCGAACATAAGAAAGAAGTAATATTCAGCATGTATCTACAAGCAAATTTGGACATTTCGTTTGCTTGTAATAATGTAATATATGCCCAGTACCACTGAGATCAGGTTCAATTAAATCCTCATTCAGTAATACAGTTAATTAAAAAAAAACTTACTTTATATGCAAGGTAGTAAAACTACCCCATAGGGTAACAAATTCATCAGTGTTACACAGTGTTAGAAAGAAGACTCCTTAATTACTTAATTTATCTATTAGGTATTTGGGTATTTCTATTAGGTATTTCTTATTCTAATGAGCTTAAGTGCATTGACCGAGGAACCCAACAGATCATCCATGAAACAGGTTGGACCCATTACTAGAAGTAACTATCCCCCATTGTAGCACAGCCTACAAAACAGCGTGCATACATGGAAAGTAATTTGCATATATTGGTACTATATCTAATTAAGTACCACAAAATAAGCTTGACTATTCTTTCTTCTTTCTTATTCTACATCTTCTCTTTTTACCTTTGATCTCATCCTTCTCTTTGCATTCTTAAAACCCTTTATCATATTTTTGTGTATTTTCTAGTTTCCCTAGCTTCTATTAATAAAATAGTATTTGTCTTAATTTCTTGACAATTCTGTACCTTACTGAAATATTATTGCAAACAATCTCTTTCAAATGCACTTGTACTATAAGATAGCCATGCTATGCCACAGAATTATAGACATCAATTAATTTCACTTAATAGATTAGGGTAAATAATCCTCAACTAGAGCATACTATAAGTGGGGGATACATTGTCAAGGGGCAGGTAACTTTCTATATATTCCTTCAAGGTTGATACCTCCAACACAGCTCACTCATATATATATATTCAGTGGAACAGACAATGTATAAATAGAACAGCAAAGTCAAACCTCACTGGAAACAAAACTAACAATGGTGACCTCCCAGTGATCATTAATCCTCTGTGAGTTGACAGGGTGATGCGTTCTGACCTGCTTCTTCAGGCACCACTCAAAAGCCTGATGGTCATCTGGTCATAGGAAATCGAAAAGCTTGAGTTGGGGTGGTGACCAGAACTTTTCACTAACATTTCTGGAGACTGCTGTATCTAAGTTCCCAGAGGGAGTAAATTTGAAGAATGCCAGGGTGTTCTGGATGGGTAAGACTTATTCCTTGGGTAAAAGATGCCCAAAAGTGGAGGGAAAATAACTGGTTATCAGTGTAGGACTGGACTCCACCTTTACAAAGTGGAAAGTGTGCACAAGCCCCTGTAAATGATGAAGGAAGAGGTATCAGTGTCAAGGGTAATGTGTGTGGTTGCAGATGAGGCTGAAGAAGCAGACTTACAATCTTGTATATCTTGGCTGAGGTTGTTGCACACATATGTTCATATACATGCTCATGTGGAGGGGGGCGGGAAGGAATATACTGTCTCTATTGTTTAGGAGGAAAAGAGCATAATCAGATAAGAATTTTAGAAAGGATGAATTGAAAAAGATGCTCAGATTTCTAGCTTCTGCTGCATTAAGAGTGTCTGATGGTTCTTAGTTTAACAAAGATATGAAAAGCACCAAAAAAGCACAGCTTTCAGGGGAACAGCAAAGTTCAGTTTGCGGTAGTTATAATTTGCAAAAATAAATGTATGTCCACTTATGTAAGCTGAAAATGAATCAGTCAATGCCCATAAAGGATACAGTATGTATTTTGTCACTCATTTCCCACATTTCTATACAAATTTCACAAACTGGTGTCTACACCAGTCATGGCATGAATATAAAATGCCACAGGGTTGGCAATGCGTATGGACAGGGGGTGAGGGATGGGAGAAATCGGGGTGGGTAACTGCATGTTACATAGGAGCATAACGTGCATGGGTGGAAAGTGTGCATGTAGGACTGAGTATTCATTTGCATGAAGACCACATGCCTGCCTACAGATGTATGTGTTAGAAAACAGGCCTATAGTTGAGGGAGAAAAGTGGACCATACATATAGACAATCACTCATGTATTTTTAAAGTTTATTTATTTGTTTTGAGAGAGAGAGAGAGAGAGAGAGAGAGAGAGAGAGAGAGAGAGAAAGTGACAGCACCCAGACAGGGCAGAGAGAGAGGGAGAGAAAGAGAAGCCCAAGCAGGCTCCAGCTGCAGAGCTCAATGTAGGGCTTGAACTCATGAACTGTGAGATCAGGACCTAATCCGAAGTCAGAGGCTTAATAACTGAGCCACCCAGTCTCCCCAAGACAGTCACTCATGTATTTCTCTGAAAAACACTTGGCTGTTCTTGTTCCCAATCAGCATTTCCTAAATTATGCAGCTGTGTTTCTTGGAGCACAACATCTGATAAGCTGTGAATAGGTGTTCCATGAAAAAAACTCTTGCGTTCAAATTAGTGTGGGAAAGCTGTAGGCAACATCTGTCTTCCCAAAGGGCCTTGAGGACTAATGAAGGCACTGAGAAGTCCTACAGTAAAGTAACCCTCTTCAGTCTTTTAGCACAGCATTTTTAAATTTACTTGATATAAAACTCCTTTATTCTAAGAACATATATGATTAACTTAAGGGATACTGTGTTCAAAAAAACCCAAACCCAAAACAAACAAACAAAAAAACACTGTTTAGAAAAAGCTGATATAAATGTGTCTAGAGCAACAGAAACACGGGGAGATAATGACGAAAGTGACTTTGGTAAATATGGGCAAATCCAATATGAAATTTTCAGGTCAAATATAATTCCTTGCAGGCCTAATCTTTCCTGCAAATTATCTTCAAAGCTAAATTAGCTCTCAAACTTCTTAAGCAGGTAGGTCTTTGTGTACCGATATTAACTTAATGTGATTTGCATTTTAAAAGAGGAACGGTTTCAGGCTTTTCTATACAAACTGAGAAGCTATTAAAGTGTGCTCTAAGTATGTGCTGTCCCTTCAGTGACTGAAAACTCTAATTTGCAATCTGATGAATATGACATCTTTTGAATAATGCAAGCTAAGAAAGTGCTAATTGGTTTCCATGGTCATACCTACAGCCTCATGAAAATAGATTAGGAACATAAAGAAAAATGCAGAATATATGACTGCAGAGCCATTTAAATTATAAATGAAAGACTGTCTAGTCGAATGTAATGCAAAATAATAATAATGATAATTTTAATAATAGGTAATAAGCATTGATTTGCACCTGCTTTGCACCAGATACTGTTTCAGATAGGCTGTGTCCAATATGTCTAATCCTCATCTGCAAAAACAAAACAAAACCAAACCTGAGGCTAGACAAGCTAATCAATACAAAGATAAATAAAAATTATAGGGAATGTTTGTTGAGCACTTTCTATGTGTCAGGCACTGTTGGACACATCTTCTATCAAATAATTCTTGTGAGCCTCACAACAACTCTGTGAGATGGTAACTACTATTGTCCCCATTCCACAGATAAGAAAACTGAGTTCAGAGTACTCTACCATGCTGCTAAGCAATACAAGAGCCAGATTTGGGTATGTACGTATGTGTTCAGATATGTCTCTAAAGCATGTATTCTCTCTCCCTCTCCACTATCCGAATCCCATGATATCTGTATACGTTTCATATTCTGATTTTAAATTAAATTGATATAATGTTAACAGCAATTAGCAAGTGGCTCATGTTAGAGCCTTTTGATAATTTTAGGCAATTGTGTCCCTAAAGGACATTGACATGTAATCAGTTGGAGAAGCAAATTCACCTACTTCTGGGTTTGATGTCTCCCTTTATTCTCACAGCCCGGTCCTGAGAAATGTCACTTGAATTTACTTCTGTGGACAGTTTATGATATATTCAGCAATAAAATGCAATCAGTACACTCTAATAGCAATTGATACACTGTGTTATATTCATGAATTTCTGTCCTGATTTCAATGCTATATTGCTAAATTTTTATTTTTTTAATGTTTATTTTTGAGAGAAAGAGAGAGAGAGAGAGAGAGAGAGAGAGACAGGCAGAGTACAAGTGGGGGAGGGGCAGAGAGACAGGGAGACACAGAATCTGAAATAGTCACCAGGCTCTGAGCTGTCATTACAGAGCCCGATGCAGGGCTCGAACTCACGGACTGCGAGATTGTGACCTGAGCCGAAGTTGGACGCTTAACTTACTGAGCCACCCAGGCGCCCCAGCTAAAGTTTTAAGTAAAAAAAAAATTCTTTTTAAATGTTTTGCCCACCTCTGTTTCTGTTTCAACCAAACAAACTGCTCTCCATATGCTCTTGCTGGTATCTGCCACCTGATAAGAAGCTATATCTGATGTTAGAGGGATTAATGGCAGAATTTAGACTTCAGGTAAGTATCTATTTCTCAGATAATAGAAGTGACATGTTCAGGTCAAAGGTTAAACTGACCCCTCTGCCACTGACCAGTTTTGAGAATTGTGGATGTCACATGTAAGAAAGAACTTCAAAAAACTAAGTAAGCAAACAAATCAAACATTAAATTATGGTTGAGGGAATTAGTAAGTTTAATGCAAGAAGCAAGGAAAACAGTATTGATAGAATGCTTTTCTCTAATGCAAAGCAGTGCAAAGAACTTTACTGCATTTATTGATTGCCCGGAATTACCCTGGGAGGGAGGTCATTACTACTTCTACTAACGGGCATTAAAGAGAGCAGACAATAGAGGTGAGGCAAAAGCTGGAGGCAAAGCTGGGACTTGAACCCAAGCCTGGCATTACAGCTGGCTGTTCTTTCTACTATATCACATTCTTTCCTGAGGAAAAAAAGGAGAGAAGATTTAAGGTTGGACGAAAGAGCTGCTTTCAAATGTGATCATAAAGACACGAGGCTTGTCCTCCTTAATTCCATGAAGGAGAGCGAGGGCCGTGGCAAGGACAGCAAATTTGAGATGAGAAAGGAATACTTTTCTGACTTTCACCTGTCTGAAAATGGGAAAGACAAATGGCCTCCTGAGTTGGCACTGCCTTTCACTAAAAGGGTCCAAAAAGAAGTTGAAGTGTCCCAATGTTTTCTGTTCTCTAAAATTATTTAATTTTAAGATTCTAAACAAAATATATATTCTCTAGAAAATCCTTGAGAGCAAGGACACTTCTTTCTCAATCTCCATTTTCCAACGTGTCCCAGCCGTGTGACCTAAGAGACGTTGAACTGCTGTTGTTCGGTTTGTTTCTTAGTAAAGCAGGAATATATCACCTTTCAGGCAAGGTTATTAGAAGATTGAATGAGATAAGACATGTGACATCCTGAATCCATCATAAAGCTCAAACAGTGTTAGCTGCTCCTTCCTACATGTTTATGAGGTTGGAGTCTGTCAGAATCAGAAGGCTTTCCTGTTACCTCCACTTGGATAATGCTGAAAAATGTGAAGGAACCCCCCCACAGATGCAAGGCTCTCCCCTTCTACATGTGTCTGGATCAATAATGAGTAGGCATGTGCTACTGACTTGCATGTTTTTCTGCTTCTTCACTCCCTAAGAGAAAAGTTCAGTGTTGTTATTGCTCTCAGGGTTTATAATGTGCATTTTTAGTTAATTCTATGCAAAAGCATCGATTAAGTAGGTTTTTACATGCCATCTTCATTCCTCTTTTACATTGGTGCATTCAATAAAGTATGCTACTATTCTGTTTTATAATTAATCACAGATAGGCCATTCCCTCTCAAAGAGGGTTTTTTTTTTCCAGTTGTCCATCAAAGTCTTTATCTGAGAAATAGATACTTACCTGAAGTCTAAATTCTGCCATTAATCCCTCTAACATCACCCTCATTTCATATAAAAAGTGTTTCAGACATACATAAGAATTAGTGTTGTGGAACCATCAGACCTTTCTGCTATAATCTTACTTTCTGGTACCCAAGAAAGCTAACTGGAAGACTTTTAAGAAAGAATGAAATATATTTAAGATATACATGGCTATTAAAATGTTTGCTTGTAATTTTTCAAATTCTCCTGAAGTTCAAACAAATGCTGATAAGAAAAGATGTCATTAAAGAGGTATTCATCATACATATAATTTTAAAGACTCTAATCTGGTGCTTAAATTAAAAAGACTTGCATAACCATTATTTACATACAGGAAAAGAATAGCGATAGGAAATTAAAATTCTAAGAAAGTTTAGTTCCATTTTAAATGAAAAAAGTTTATCCTTTAAAACTCTTTTGTCAGTCTATGGCAAGGTTCATCTCAAGTACTGAGGGGGTTCAGATGTATTCATGCATTCCAAGAACAAACATATTCTGATCTACTGCCCCGTGGGCTAAAGAACATGTCTATGCTCCCAACCTGTGAGTTGTTTGTGACAATTTCATCTTTTTATCGCTCTGAGTATGCTTGTGCAGAAAACTGTATGTCATCGCCCAAGGAGCCTCTCCTTATCATTACTTCCAGCTCTCAAGTTAAAAACATGCCTTTGGGAGATTAAGTTAAAAATATGTGGGGTTTTTTCTTATTGTTCTCTTACTTTTAGAAACAAAGTTGAACTGTGTATCTGTGTGTATGCGTGTGTCTAAGGAGGTTAAATTGTTAAATATAAGCAAAACACCAACAAATAAAAATCTAAGAGCTTCATAATGTGGACCTTACTTCCTCTAAGCACATACATTTGACAACAATGGAAAGCAAGTATTCATGGTTGGTGAGAAAGCAAAATAATCCTGAAATAATACAGATGTACAAACACATGCCCGTCCACACAACTTATGATAGATTTATATATGCGGAAGTATGTACACATATAAATATTACATAAAATAGGGAACATTTAAAAACCAACAGTAGATATCTATTGTTTATTTCTTTCATAGCCTCTCCCACACATCTGTGTATCATAAAACATAATGCCATATGTCTATTAGGATCATGGGAGTCTTATGTTAAATTTATGTTACATGACAGCACTACCATAAATGTGGCAGAAGTAATAAATGAAAACAAGATTTCTTTTTATGAAAAAATTCAAGAAGATTTTGCACATCCATTCTGATAAAATTCTATAAATGTTTGCTTACCTTGGAAGGGTTACATGTGAAAGACTACAGAAGAAATAAGAGAGTACTCATTAAGTGCTCTCTTGAAAGATTCTGTGACAAGGTAAAGTGGCCTACCCTGAAATCGTAAATTCTAAAGGGTTTCAGCTTTTCAAGCAAATTACAATCTATCCCTCACTGTAACTTGGAAAGGGACTCAAGTCAGATATAGTCTAATGCTTAGACTGCACTATAGTCACTAGTTTAGGTGGGTCCCATTCATAAACAAATGGTACTAGGTTTAAGCTTAGCATCCAAATGCATATGAGGAAGTCATCATCATGAATCAAAATTCCAACAAATTATTACTGAACCCCTCCCATGTCGCTGGCATATGAAACTGAATTTTAAGATAAGGCATTAAGAAAAAAGAATTGAGGTCCCTGAAACTCTCCCAAGGATAGCATATGAATGGAGGAGGAAGCAAAGATTCTATCAGATCATTAGCTTCCTAAGAGGCAGGAAAATAAAGCAGCACAAGTGCTGGAGTCAGACCAAACTGGATTCTAATCCTACTCGTACAGTCAGCAGCTGCAGGATCGTAGATGAGTTGCTGCAGGACAGGGATGATAATTCTGTGTGGGTTAAAGATCATGCATGAAGAGCACCTCATGTGTTCTTTGCACATGAGTAGAGGCTCAATAAACAAGGAGATTTTTCATTAATCGTGTTATTAGTGACATGAACTGCAAAATATTAACTGATGACATTGAAATGTTTTTCTAAAAAACTATCACTGTACTTAGCATATGAAAAATTCTCAATAAATGCTTGCTGAGTGAATGAGCCCTGAATCAAACCTAAATTGTGAGGAGATACACAACGAAGTTCATATGCAACAAAGACAAGGTCAGAACACATCCATGTGTCTCAGTTCTTCTGAGAAGGATTTCCTAAAAAAAGAAGTTTTACCCTCCCCTCCCATCCTTTTTTTTCTGCTTTTGTGGTTGTTTGAATACTTTAAGAGTAACGTAATTCTTCCTGACTGCTAGTACCATTCCCAGAGACAGATCTAATCTCTCCATTCTTTTATTAAATCATGACACAGGATTATGATGTTCTAAATTTCTGCTTGCGTGGTCCTAAGACATTCAGATAAGGTTGGCAAAGCAAATGATTGTCAGGTGCTTGGACAGTAAATCAGATCTGGGCCTGATAATGCCAGGCTGCCGGGGTAAGACTAGATTCCACAGGTTTCCCTCAGTCTTCCCCTTAACCAGGCTGGTTCCCATTTTTTGCCATCAAGGCTAATATGTCTGACTTTTCCATGGCATGTTAACACTCATTACGTCTTCATTTACTGTTTGACAAGGCACTGTGGTGAAATTGAAGTGGAAGAAACCATGAACGAGCGGTCCTGGACCTGAGTCCTTGCTTTGTTCTTCCATCACCTAAGCCACATGATGTGTGGTATGTTTTAACAAGTTCTCAGTTTTCTCCTCTCTCAAAGGAGACAAGCAGTGTATCACTAAAAGCACAGGCTTTGCAATCAGCAATGTGTGGCTCCATATCTTGGCTTTCCCATTTATGAGCACTGTAACTTTGTGCAAATCACTTAACTACTTTTATATCTCACTCTCCTTTTTTCTTAAGTTTATTTATTTTGAGAGAGAGAGAGAGAGAGAAAGAATGCGAGTGGGGGAGGGGCAGAGAGAGAGGGACAGAGAATCCCAAGCAGGCTCCTTGCTATCAGGCTCCTTGCAGAGCCAACACAGGGCTTAATCCCATGAACCGTGAGCTCATGACCTGATCTGAAGAGTCGGACGCTTAACCAACTGAGGCACCCAGGTGCCCTATATGTCTCAGTTTCTTGGTTTATAAAGTGGCAAAAAGAATAACATCATAGGTGAATTTGATAAGGGTCAGTGAGACAATATCTCTAATATATTTATCAGAGCATAAAGCACATAGTAACTTCCTCTCCTCCTCCTTCTTCTATTTATTATTATTATTATTATTATTATTATTATTATTATATGATTATCCACTGTCTCTCATGCCTACATTTGTAATCTTCTATATAAGGAACTTAACTTGTTTACATTATAGTATAAGAAGAGTCAGGGATATATGGCAATGAACTGGAGAATAAAAACAGAAAATGCAATTCAGATCTAAAAGAAATCAGAGGAGATAGGAACTACCAAGTGTAAACTAGCAAAACAAAGGAGATATAATACAAAAGTAAAAGGGTTAGTCCTAAATAAAGATGCCAAGTGCAAATGGGATGCTAGAAAACTGGGGCAGTAATTTAGTAACTATGTATTTAAATGAAGATGAGTTATAGGAGTAGGAACCACTTTACATATTGGAGGCATTTCTCCCAATACATGCAAACAAATTTTATTATACAACTTCAAAAATCGACACTATGATATTTCATGAAATTTGAGTCTACATGTATAAATAAGACACAGACTTCTTGCCCCTTGAAGTTTCTGTGGGAAAAAGAATTCATTTCCAAATTCAGTTAAAAAATTCTAGTTCAAAGCACAAATGACACAGTAACCACAAACTATGGTGCTCTGTGGAGCTAGTGAGAGTTTTGGAATTGGAATTATCTGATAAGAAACAACTCAAAGGGACAGTGAAAATGAAACAAAACTACACAGGTTTTTTTGGAAGCTTACATCAAAGAACATTTCCTATAAATGTATATTTATTTTTGTGAATTTGTTTCACAGAAATCTGAGAATTCTATTGCTTTAAACATAATGACTGGAATTGAAAAGGAACAAAATTCAGGTATTGCCAGTGCAAAGGACTTATTAAAAACAAAAGAAAACAAACAACCAAAAAAACAATGCTTCTTATCCCTAACCTAATGTTCTTTTAGCACAGTACCTCAGAGACCCCAGAGCCAGGGGAAAGAAGATGAATTACCTCTGAATTAAAAAATATGAAGTGTCAGAAATCAAAAGGCTATGATAAGTCTATAAGGTGTCTAGTTCATAGGGAGAGAAATTCACAAATTAGGCAAAGCACAAAAAAGGGAAAGAATAATAACCTAGCCATTTCAAAATTATTTTTGAAAAAATATTTTTTCTAGAAAACTCAATCCTTTGTTGTTAAATTTGTTTTCCTTTTATACAGTCAAAATCAAATGAGTATTAAGCAGAAGTATTAAAACCAAAAGTGGAAATTTGTATTGATTTCATCTAAATCTGAAATTATTCTAATTCTTTTTTTCTTTTTCTTAGAATGGTTGTACTCTAAACTTGACCCTTCTGTTCCTATCCTACCACTAAGGTATTATATGTGTTTATTAATTTTCATTTGAGCATTTGTGGTCCCCATTTCTGTTTCAAGAGCAGTGTCTAAATGTGTAGTGTGGTGCTGATGTTAATGACGGTTATGATATAATCAATATTACAGCTTGTAAGTCAGCAAAAGGAGGAATAAAGTGCTATGCATCTCATCCAAAAAACATATGGTCTGCTAGCATTCCTAAATTAGCTTAATGCCTCACTTCATATGCCATGAATCCAGTAATACTTGGGTGAGATCCCACCACCGTGCTAGGGCACTAACACAGATTTTCTAGAGTATTGGTGACATTGATAGCTAGACATTTTCGCTGACCCATACAAACTTCAAACTGAAAATAACCACAGCAACATTTTATTGGGAATAACACCACAAAACTATGAAGATTTAAAAATGTCTTCCCAAATAAAATACAACAACAATAACCAAACCATGGATGTTTAAGAGACATAGCTGAGAGCGAAGATGATGGTCTCATCAGAATCCATCAACACTTATTTTTCTGCATGAGTATGAGTTACTTTACATTACTTTATACTCTCTTAAGTCAAAATGCAAAGCTGTGCGGATCAGGAAAAATCAGAAAAGGAGACAGCCAGCAATACAGATTCCAGCATAAGCCACAGCATCTTTATTGAAATAAATTGGTTACAAGTAGGTCCTTGTGGGTTAAGGCAGAGGGCAAACACACTTAAGGCATTGTCTCCTCCTTGGGAGGAGTCTCTATGTTTCATCAAAAGGAGAGCATTTTCAGGGGCACCTGTGTGGCTCAGTCAGGTAAGCATCTGACTTTGGCTCAGGTCATGATCTCCCAGTTCATGAGTTCAAGCCCTGTGTTGGGCTCTGCGCTAACAGCTCAGAGCCTGGAGCCTACTTCAGATTCTGTGTCTCCCTCTCTCTCTGCCCCTCCCCCACTTGTTCTCTGTCTCTCTCCATCTCTCTCTCTCTCTCTCTCTCTCTCTCTCTCTCAAAAATGGATAAATGTTAAAAAAAAAAAGGAGGGCATTTTCTGATTTACAAATAGTGTTCTGTACAATTTTTATATTTTTTATTGCAAATATTGCAAGGTGATATTTTTCATAATTATAGAAGCTATCATACAGTTAGAAAACAACATGCTATTGTTTAGAATTATAATGAAGCTTAAAAATGTTTATTCTATTTAATACTCTTCTTAACATTAAAATACTATGTAACTTCCTAAAGATGGTTGCTTCATCTTCTATACCCAAACAAATTGTACTAACACTCAAAATTAGATCTGATCTACTGCCTATTTCAGTATGAATCTGTTTTAACTTATGTTTTATATTTAATAGTGTAGCAACAAAATAAGCTTAAAAAAAGAGAATAATGAACATTTCCTCTATTATCATAAATTTGCAATGTTGCCACTAACAAACATATTTCAAACCTAGAAACTTACTTGACTCAAAAAGGAACATTTTAATAAGTACTAGAAAAATCACTTAATAACGTGATCATCATTTCTATTCTTACTATCAAAGAATTTGATTACTTTAATGATCATGTAATTTTTTTCCCCTATAAGGGCTGAAAACCTTTGACAATGTGAACCATGAACTTGAGTGTGAACTTGAATAATTGCTGTTTCCCTATAACTTGCTGCTGTGGCGAATGTTAAGCCATCTGAGAGCTGACATCTAAACATCTGTAAGAATGGGGACTTTTAAACCCAAACATCCTTCAATAAATACCATAGGCTATTTGCTTTATAGCATTTCTGCAGACAAAGGACTCACCTCAGGCTCAGGGCCAGCAGCTGCTCCTTTGACTTCAGTAGCTCCCCCACTTTAAAACTGGCATAGCCCAGGAAACTTCTCTGAAAATAAGAAAAAATGCTTTTCGTTAGCTTCAGAAGTCCTTAATATTTTTACCGGCACACCAGACAAACCTAGTCTTCAAAAGAATGAAACGTTAAATCCATTAGCCTGACAAATATTTCATATGCAGAGATACAGTCCTCACTGACAGATACAACAATATATCCTTCTCAGGGGGTGAAGTCTAGGGTGCACATGTATCCTTTTCACTAAAAACAAAGAGACCAATAGCCTGGGACATAACAAAATGTATAGTGCAGAAGCCAGGACTTTTCTAGGAACTAATTTTCTTCGCCTATGAAAACTGGGTTAGAAGAAAAAATGATAAACTTTTAACATTTACCAATGCCGTCCTCGTTCTTATTAGAATTCCTCAAGTCACTGGCAGCAACAACTTTGTATTCCAGATATGAGCAAATCTGGTAGTTGGAGCTATTTTTATGTGGGACTCTGTACAAGTTATAAATAGAAATGCTACATTTCTCCCCCATCACAGCAATGTTTAAAAGCATTTGTTTCCTTTGTTATTTCTAGCATGGGACAATTTCATTCCAACACACAAAAAAGAAAGGTGCTTATTCAGTTACATTTTCTAAAATTGCTTTTTTAACCTATCATACTGGCTGTTGACTGTCTATGAATATCTACTTCCTATACTCTTTGGCTCATAATGCAAAGAATAAAACTCTAAATTGGTTTTTCTTTTCCAGGATAAAAATCTTCCATCTCTTTTTAATATTCCTGGCTACTTCTGATTTAAAAGTCACAATATTATGGTATACCATAAATAGTATTTCTCGTTTTCCCCTCAAGGTCAAGAAGTAAACATGAAAACATCAAACCCATATTATTATCTAGGCCATTGCTGACTCACACATTGTAAAACTCTACAAGAAGTCAAAACTGCATCTTCGAGAGCATTCTCTGTTCATATGTCTGTTGCCAGGCTGCTCTAGAATGAGAGCCTGGACGTAAGTAGTCTGAGGACAATTGTATCTTTCCAGAGAAAAGTGTGTGGTTATTTCATACATAGAAGGCAGCCTTCTATGTATGAAAAGTGTAAGAAAGAAAAGCTTCAGGTCTGAATTTTTCTCCCTCTTTTCAAAGCTCTAATTTAGAATTCTTTCAAAACACTCAGATGCAAACATTTGAAATACAACTCAGCTCTAAAGTTGGAGATGCCTCTATGTTAGTAACAATAAACCCAATTAATTAACTTGAAACTCAAAAAGCTGGCTTAGACACCAAGTCACCAAAGCCAGAAGAACACAAGACTGAATTATTCGATGAAGGGTGTTAGGTGAAAACAGAGATTGAGGCCCACATCTCTGTGGATTGGAATTCTCTCTCTCATTCTCTCTCTTTCACTCTCTCTCTCTTTCTCTGCCCCTTCCCTGCATAGTCTCTCTCTCCCTCCCTCTCTCTCTCTCTCACATACACACACAAATTAAACATTAAAAAAATAAAGTATTTGTGGAAAGAAGGTCTGATGAGATGTCAATGAGTGATGAAATGAGTGAGTCAAAGCAGAAAAGGAAGTTTAAGAGGTATATATGTATTTGAAGCTCCACAAGGAGCTTTATTTTGTTTTCTGACAAACTCCTCCTCCCTAGTGCATGGTAGGCATGTGATGAATATTTACTGACAATAAATGAATGAATGAATGGCTGATTTAAAAACTAGCTTTCAAGTCAGTCACTCTATTAGATATGGATATTAGAATGCTCTTTCTGCAGATATTTACAAAGTACTATAATTCACTGAAACGTGGGTAATCAAAACAATTGTTGTAGTGAATTTCATTTCAGCCTTTTGCATTTAAATAGATGTCTATCTCACTTCCTCTTTCCCTGATTATCAGGGTTTTTAAACTCCTATTCCCCACTCTCTCTTCACTCCAAGGAAACTCTTAACTGATAATAGATTTCATGACACCTCAAAATTTCAAATTATTTTCTCTCTGTCTTTTGAGATTTTGAAGATATGGATGGTTTTAGAATTAAAAACACAAACTTCACATGTCATGAATGTTACCGTGGTCTCTTCATCAATAAAAGGAGCAAATGCTCCAGACTGGAATGTAGCAATGAGAGACAGGTGAAGGGGCTATTTTCAGACATAGCTACACACACACACACACACACACACACACACACACACACACACACACCATGAGCCACAGCTGCAAGTAGTTTGTGACCACAGCCACTGAACGTCTCATCTGTCCACAGATCAGGAGATCCTGTGGAAGGAGGACGTTGGCTTGTCTGCCTGTGAGCCAAGCCCAGTGCCCAGAACAGAGGATTGCCTGGTATGCCTACTGCTTCACTGTGAGGGCTTGAAGTGGGCCAGGAAAAATGCCCATGAGTCAAACTTCTTCCCATCATAACTGGCTGCCACATGCTTCATCTCAAAGGATAAGGGATTTTACAGAAATCATACAACTTATTAAAAGCTAATTTAGGTAATGGCATCATGGTACTGTTATGAAAACATGTCAAACTAGAGGAGGTGTTATTTAGGTATAAGTATTACCGTATTTATTCTACAAATAACTATATTATGGAGACTACATGTTGCATAAAGTACATTAATGAACTTTCTGAAGACAGTGTATAATTGTTCCAAACTGCAATGCTAACAATGGAATTGCCTATATATTTAATTTCTAGGAAGTCTGTGTGTATTTGCTCCATCTCAATATAAGCAAAACACATCATTCATTTACATGAATGTTCACTGGACTCTTGTAAAAGAGTAAATTAATTAGAGGAAAATAGTCTTCTCTGTTTCTAAAACCTAAATGCCCATGAAGGGAAAATAGCATACTAATGTTAATGTAAAAAAATAAATTAATATAAAGCTATTTTACCTTTGCTGTCACTGTAATCATAACTATAGAATTTGAGAGAATTATTTATTTTATTTCTTAATTTTTTAATTTTTTAATTTTTATTTTTTAAATTCTAGTTAGTTAACATTAACATATGGGGCACCTGGGTGGCTCAGTAGGTTGAGTGTCTGACTTCGGCTCAGATCATGATCTCATAGTTCGTGGGTTCAAGCTCCATGTCAGGCTCTGTGCTGACAGCTCAGAGCCTGGAGCCTGCTTTGCATTCTGTGTCTCCCTCTTTCTCTGTCCCTCCCCTGCTTGCACTCTGTCAATAATAAATAAATGTTAAAAACATTTTTTTAGTTAACATATAGTGTAATATTGGTTTCAGGAGTAGAATTTAGTGATTCATCACTTACATACAACACCCAGTGCTCAACACAAGTCCTAATGCCCATCACCAATCTAGCCCATCCCCCACCTACTTCCCTCCATCAACCATCACTTTGATCTCTAGAGTTAAGACTCTCTGATGGTTTGCTTCACTCTTTTTCCCTCTACCCTTCCTCTATGTTCATCTGTTTTATTTCCTAAATTCCATATGTGAGTGAAATAATATGGTATTTATTTTTCTCTGGCTTACTTTGCTTAGCGAGAAAGTTCTTTAAACACTTTTATATTTCAGATATAACTCAAGGAACAAGATTTTCCATCTCTTCTTCAGTGCTGTTTCTAAAATTCTCATCTTAAAGGTCTTAAACTGGGAGCTCTAATATCAGTGGAAAAAATCGAGAGACAAACAAAAAAATTTAAGTCTCATTGGAGTTGGAGCTCAGAGATCTAAAGTGTCATACTAAATCTGCCTCAAAATGGAAATCTGGGCTCTCACAGCCCCCAGAATGGTTATCCACTAATGGGTATTGTCTAGCCTTGTTACTCTGTCTTCTTTCTTACTAATACGTGGTCTTAAATGAAACCACTGACAGCCTTATGGCTGTATGAAAAAGTTGCCTATGATAACTCTATCTTTCTCATAGCTACAGTAATGAGAATCAAAGTAATCAAAGTAATCAAAGTAATCCAGGAAAAGTACACTGCTGGGAAAATAGGAATTTAAAAGTTAACCTGGCTTCTACATGGTCCCAGAACTAGTTAATATGCAGAAGCCAAGTTGGAATCCAGGTTTCTTGCTTTTCAGTCCATCATTCTTTTATCCCCGTCACACTGTGCCTTATTTCCAAGACAGGTGGCAATTCCCTGTCCCTCTGCCAGGCTCTCTACCTGCACAACATGTGGTTCTGACCTCTTCTGTCTGCTCGTGAGAGTGCAACACTCACAATGATCATTCTGGTGCAAGCACCCAAAGCAGATGATCATTAAATTGCTTGATGTACAATTTTAGTCACTCACCTGGCTGGAGAGTGATATCAAGCAGCGTGGAGAAAAGTGGGGCATCTGCCTCAATCCCTGGTTGCTCTCTATGGAGACTATACAAATAAACAGTTTATCCTATTAGCCCTTGCAGGGACTCCAGCTGTACCATACAGAGGGCCAGAAGATGTACAACCTCCATCACCTTGCAGTGAGCTGGCCACACCTCCATCACCTATGTTCATCTCACAAAGCCTTTACTCAAAGTACAGGTTTTCTTTACACTACAATTTACAAGTACTATGTAGGGCTGTACTATCCAATGGGTAGAATTAGGCTTGTGGCTATGCTGAATTGAGATGCGCTATTAAGTGTAGAATATACATCAAATTTACACAACGTGGTATGAAAAAAAGAATGTGAAATATAGCATTAATAATTTTACATCGTGATTATGTTTTGAAATGATTACATTTTGCATATATTGGGTTCAATAACACATTAAAATAAGTTTTTCCTCTTTCTTTTTACTTTTTTAAAAGCATGGTCTACTAGAAAATTTAAAATTACATATGTGGCACACATCTGTGGCACATATAATATTTCCATTAAAAAGTGATTGTTTAGAGATTAAATGAATATATCAACAATAAGAATAATACTTTGGCCTATTCTAATAAAACTATACATAGGAACTGTGGCACAAATTTAAAGGGTCTTTGAAGTTGATATCATGAGGCCAATATACAACGTCTCCCAAACATAACTTACAGAACAGGCCCTTTTTCATATTCCATGTACTTTTTCTTCACTGTCAACCCTAACAGATATGGTTACAAGGTTTCCCATCAAATAGAAAGGGAAAGAGGATACATGAACTATTCACACTGAAAACAAGACATCTGAAAGAAAAACAAAACTTGGGAGGAAATCTATTAAAAGTTGATAAACAGTCCAAAGAAAACATTAAAAAGAATTTTAGGGTGAAGTCATATATTTAAAAATTACATCTTCCCTATGAATATAACTCAAAAGGTCTCAGCACAGATTGGCATCTCGTTCACTAAGACATCAACAAAAGATCTGGGTGCATCCAAAAGATGCTGCTTAAAAATGCAAAGAAATGTATAGAACATATTTGGACTACTTATAATAAAGTATTTCAGCTCATTTTTTTAATGTTTATTTATTATTGAGAGACAGAGAGACACAGAGCACAAGCAGGGGAGGAACAGAGAGAGAGGGAGACACAGAATCTGAAGCAGGCTTCAGGCTCTGAGCTGTCAGCACAGAGCCCGACACGGGGCTCGAACTCACAAACCACAAGATCATGACCTGAGCCATAGTTGGACGCCCAACTGACTGAGCCACCCAGTCGCCCCTAATTTTCAGCTCTTTTTTAACCAGAGTAGTCAATGGTTAGAGTCCTTAGCATGTTGTAATGGCAGAACAAAGTCTTGGCCAAGAGCTAAAGCTCTCAGACACATTTTGCAGTGCCCAAAGCAATATTCTGTGGATTAATCGATAAGATAAATATTACCCAGGGGTACCTCATAGGTGCTCAAGATGTGGTAATTCTTCTCTGTCCGGAATATCATGTACTCTGAGGGTATTAGACACGCCACAGCATGCTAACTTGTTCTTATTTAAGCTCATTCTTACTATGCTTGAGATTTAGTTCTACAATATAACTGCCATTTTATTGAGTTCTGATGTGTCATAAAGTATACTAGATTTTTACATATTATTACAATTTACATATTATTGCAATTATTTTTAGATGTCTCCCCCCCTTTTATTCTGGTGGTTCTAAAAAATTGAAGATGGTTAGCAAACCAAAATCAGGGTATGCTTTCTAATTCATTCAATATATATATATATATTGAATATATATATCATATATGTATATGCATTTATTTATCGTTGACAGAGTGCGAGCAGGGGAGGGGAAGAGAGAGAGATACACACACAGAATGCATATCATACATATCATATATGTATATATATATCATAATTTACAAGTTTCCAGGCACAAAGGTAGGGCTATTCGAGTGAACAAAATACATAGGCCCTTTGCTATCATGGAGTTTAACACGTAGGAGGATTGGGCAGACATTACTAACATGTAATACCTAGTTTGCTCATTTGTATTACTAATAGCACCTTGATTTTGTTTAAGTGAGAATTGTACTGAGATTCCCTGCTGCTTAGGGACTCCTCTCTTCTCAGTGAGAGATACGTATCAGTATACCAATTGAAATTTCCCCAAAAGCTACTGTTTCCCAGAATTGAAGGAACAGGGTCAGCTGCCTTTTGTCTTTCGGTCTTCTCCCCATCTGGACTGTGATTCCTGAAGGCGCAATGGTTAGACTGGACAATACTCTAACAAAGGAGTTGTGGCGAGGTAGATAGAACGTGGTTGCTAGAAGTCATTTTTGAGTAGCTGCAGTCTTGGGCAATTTCCCCAAACCTTCTTCTAACATGAAAAAAAATGAGTCTGTTACTTTTAACCCACTGTTTGCTAGGTTACTTGCTTCTGAATGCATGCCTAACTGATATAATTAGCATGCCACAGAATGTCAATTGAGAATTTTGTTTTGACCCAGGAATCATAGCTGAGTCTCTCACAAAGACATTATACCAAATGCACCATAGTGTCAGTTCAGAGAACCTCTAGTGGCCTGAGTTAGCAACCTCCTCACAGTTCTTAAAAAGAAGCTAGTTTACAGAAACTGGCCTATTAGTAAACATGACACACACAGCTGATATAAAGGTAGTGTTAGCAGAGAGGGAAGGTGAGCATTTCACAAGGTGTACTATTTAAGAACCGAACCTAATTTCTTTGTTATATCATACTCAGGAAGACACCTTAAAGTCAAGGGAGGGGTGTCTGGGTGGCTCAGTTGGTTAAGCGTCCAACTTCAGCTCAGGTCATGATCTTGCGGTTCATGAGTTCAAGCCCCGCGTCGGGCTCTGTGCTGACAGCTCAGAGCTTGGAGCCTGCTTCGGATTCTCTCTCTTTCTCTCCTTCTCTCTCTTTCTCGCTCTCTCCCTCTCCGCTGCTTGTACTCTCTCTCTCTCAAAAATAAATAAACATTTAAAAAGAAAAAAAAAAGTCACGGGGGTCTGGTCCCCAAAAAATCAATTATTAAGCTTGTGGGTGTCCAAACCATCTTTGGCTCCACTATATCGGGAACTGGAGATTATCTCTCCTTTGAAAATCATGACTGTCTAGCATCTGATGCTGGTCAGGCTTGTAGAAAGGGACAGCAGAGAGACAGCTGAGCTGAGAGAGGAAACACCAGTGGGGTAGCCTGCATCTCTTCTGTGTGGCATGGAAAATACATGTGTGTTTCATCAGGGCCAAAAAACACCGCAAGCAGCTAAGCAAACATTACATGCTAGAAAAGTAGGTCTTAGCAGCAAGAGCGTACCGGGTGAGCCTGGGCAGTGGAGAAGGTTGAGCCAGAACCAGATTCCCCATGGTAGGGAAATCTGTGATGGGAAGGAGCCTACAAGGTCTCCAGAAATGCCTATAGTTGTGCTCATAACAGAGACAGCATTTCAATGTCTGCCACATGCTGACAGGCAGCACTAGCCTGAGAAATATCAAAACCAGCAGAAAGGGAACCACAACCTCACCATGGGCAAGCACAGAAGGAACCTCTCCCCATTCCTTTCTCCTTGCCACAGCATTGAGCAATAGAGGAGGAAAGGGCAGGACTCATGTGAGAATCGGACTATGCTCCCCTTCCACTACAAGTTGCTAGAGGCACAGAGATGTCTACCCCATAGTGGGAAGTGATGGAGGGAGAGGGGAGAAGAAAACAATTAAACTCAGAGAAGGAACTCAAGTTTTAAAATGAATAGGATATATTTCAAGAACTTGAATGAGAGAAAAAACAGGGAAATTTACATAATTAGCCCAAGATGTCACTAAAGCTTCAAGCGAGGGGGATTTAACACTGAGCAGTTGTGGGGATAAAAGGTTAGAAGAGAAAAAATAAATTAAACTAGCTCATCTTTCTTGAATCTCAAAAAATAAATAAAATTCCTTATAAAATAATGCATTCAGTTGATAGTTAAAATTTCAAAAGGTCTTGTTTTCAGAAGCAAGTACGAAGGGTGTGATGAGAGCTTGCGATGCAGGTTCCAGTTAAAAGGAGTGCACCTGAGGTGGTCAGAACCCAAAGGCTGTGAACAGAGCCCTGAGCCCTGAGCAGGGGAGGAACAGCACCGGGCAGGGAAAGGGTCCTGGGGCCTGCAGCAGTGAAGGGCCTGAGGCTGGGAAGAACTTGCTAGTCACTCTGGAGAAACTAAGCATAGTCTGGGCAGCACAAGAGGTTTGAAGGTTTGCAGAAAACAAAGCATGAAGATTCCCTCGAGTAAAAGAGAACAACATGTCCCCAGGAAGAAACTAGAAGTTTGTGTTAGGCATGAGAGAGCACAGAGTGCCCTTTTCCTTCTCCTTCCCGATCAGAATGTCAGACATGGCTGACATTCTTCTCCATCAATTCAACTCACTCTTTGGTGCACACATTTGGAGGGCTTCCTTGGCAGGTTCAGATAGTGGCTGTTGCTAGTGAGGAAATGATCGGCATATAGTACTCTGCTCCACACATCAACTGGAAGAAGGTTGTCAGTTACCTGTAGGATTTCTGGGAATTTCAAATAGGTCTTTCAGTTGGCTCAGTCCCATGGCCTCTATAGACTCAACTTATTTCTAGGCTTTTTCATCCTCTCTGCACAGATCCCAGGGACTCAGCCTGCTGAGCTATCTTTTCAGGAGTTGCCACCACCTACTCTAGGCTTGTCTAAGCAAAAGGCACCTATTATCTTTCCGCTCTTCCAATTTCTAAAAGCTGCAGATGCAATGGCTCAGATGCAGCAGGAATTCTGCAACACCGGTCTGCACTTTGGTGGCAGCTACTGTTGTGAGTTGCATTACAGTGTTTAAGCAGCAGGAAGCAGAAAACAGCACAGTCTTTCAGGTAATTAGTTCTCTGCCTCCTTCCTGAAGCAGTCGAGCCCACATCAGCAATCTCTCTGGCCCTCTGTTGTTCCAGGAATGTTGGTTCCAAATTGCATCCCAGCTACCTGCAGGACAATTTCTTGATTCATCTCTATCCAGTGAAACAAAATATGAGTTCATCTGGGGATAATTTTCGAGAGACAAGAAATGAACTCTATACAATTTGCCAAATATGTGCCCCCTTGCATGGTCACACCCTGTTAATTTAACACAATTTCATTTTTTGGCCATCAGACAGCAGAAGGCCAGTGAAAATCCAAATGATTTAACTTAGAAGTGCTGTGTGTACCTTTTGGAAAGATAAAAAAAAAACACTTACCCCAACCTCTGGCAGGGGATCCTTATGCTCAGGTAGGACACTGGTTCGAACCTATAGAGAAAAAACAAACATTTTCTGTAGGATTTTGGAGTAGAAACTAGTGCAGAAGCTTCACACAGGTGCTGGGTGTCATTTTCCCATCATGGAGCATCAATTCAGACTGGGGTTAATCATTACCGAAGGTACCTGTGTACATCACCTGCTGCAGAGCCATAAAGCTTCCCTCTGATAGTTGCTAAGCTTCCTCATTTTCCTACGTACACAGAACTACTAGATCCTTACCCCATCACCCCTTGTCAAATACAGAGATGTCTGGGCTTTAGGTGAATCAGCTTTAATCTCCTCAAAAAGCAACCCTAATTCAACATTCAAAGGAAAGGACAGAGTTGGTGTAGAGCAAGTCATTCCACGCAAGCTCAATAAATATTTATTCTCTAAATGAGCACCAAAACCCACAGTCTTTATAGTATATCCCTCCCACAGGAGAGTTCTGGGCCAAATTGTCAGATACCATTATCTAAATTCATTTGAAAATGAATTCTCAACTGGGGGAGAGGGAAATAGTGTAAAATAATCAGTCATCTGGGGAAGCTTTTCATATGTTTGAACGTGTTCCAAGTGAAATATCAACCCCTTAGATGATAAGTAGACATATATCTTCTACTGAGTAGTGATCCTTAATCCTGGTTGTGCATTAGAGTTACCTGGGGACCTTTCAAACTGCTGGTGCTCTTTCCTGCCCCTGGATATTGATTCTAATGTACAGCTGAATCGATGTTTCTCTATTTAAGAAAAAACGCTTCAAATGAAAAGAAATCACGACTATCTTTCTCACTTAAGAAAAGGCTAGTAAAAGCAAGAAACACATAAAACCTAAATCTAGTATATCTTAATTTGAAGTAAGGATTAGATAATAAAGTTAAGTGAATACAGAGCAATAGACAAGCATACTCTGTTTTACTGGAGAGCAGAGGGAAGGGGTGATGGATGGGAGAGAGGAACCCTAGAAACACATGATGGATCAATATTTTAGGGGGTCATTTTAACAAAATCCCTTTGGAGGTACTGCACTGCCAATCATAACTCTCTTGAAATCCTTTAAGCTCTGACATACTTGACCATACCTGGTCAATTCTCCCAGGTTGAAGAGATACCTATAATACCCCTCATAATGTCAAAAGACTTGAACTAGCTCCCGAGGGCCTCCTAGTCTTTAACACGGTTTCCATTTTCTTGGAAAAAGCCACAAGCCATGGTAAAACAGTGCATTTTAACTTCCAGCTTAAGGCTCTTTCTTTGTTTCTTTATGACAGACCCAGCACTATCACTTGCACAATTTGTCAGTCATTATGACTCAAATTGTTCACCAGAGCACAAAATAAATGACAGGAGAGATCCCAACAGAGTAAACAACACAATTTGCAGAACACACTCCACTCAGGATTTCATGACAGAGCGTTCACTGGCGAAGAGCATTTGCAGTGTGGTGGCTGCATTAATGCTCTTTGGTCCAGAATGTTCAGATGTACCATTCAGTCTCATTATATGAAAACCATTAGCTGGCCTCAAAGGATAAGGAATCTGTATATTTACAGGGGACTATAATGGACCATACAGTGTGCGTATGTGTATGATATCCCTCTCTCTCTCTCTCTCATACACACAGTATATACTCTCTCTGTCTGTCTGTCTCTGTCTCTCAGATTAACTCTGTCACTGAAAGACAGAGACAGAGAGACTTGTTCCCCCCTTATCCACGGTTTCACTTGCCATGGTGTCAGTGTTACCCACAGTCAACCACTCTTCTCTGGAAGCAGAGGATTCTCCTTATATATCATCAGAAGGTCAAAGCAGCCTAACGCTACATCACAATGTCTATGTCATTCACCTCACTTCATCTCAGCACATAGGCATTTTATCATCTCACATCATCATGAGAAGAGGGAGTATAGTACAATAAGGTATGTTCAGAGAGAGAGAGACCATATGCACAGAACTTTTATTATAGTATATTGTAATAATTGTTCTATTTTATTATTAGTTATTATCAATCTCTTATTGGCCCTGATTTATAAATTAAACTTTATCATAGGTATGTATGAATAGGAATAAGCAGTATATGTAGGGTTTGGTATTATCTGTGGTTTCAGGCATCCACTGGGGATCTTAGAAGTATCCCCTGTGGATTAGGTAAGACAACTGTACACACACACACACACACACACACACACACAATGTGCGCATGTATGCATATATATATATATATATATTCACACACATATATATGTATATATACATATATAGTATATAAAGTATGTAGAGTGTACATATTATATATATATATATAAATGTATGTCTACTATATATCAGAATGGATTATATATATAGTGAATGCATATTCACACATATGCAACCCATATAACACATATATATGTGTATGTTTATGCATCATTTTAAGAAAATATTTGACATCCAAATAACATTATCCAACAGGATATGCTTAAATTTAGAAATAAAGTGAAAGAAGTCAGACATTGGTGGAGGTCAACATATATAGGATTGCTATATCATATATATATGTGTATATATATATACACATATATATATATATACACACACACACACTATGTGATATAATATTAGATAAGGTGTGTATATATATATATATATATATATATATATATATATACCTTATATATATATATATATACACACACACACTATGTGATATAATATTAGATAAGGTAGAATAATATTGACAATTACTGCAATATTGTCATTAAATTTATGTTGATTTTATCAGGACAATTAGTCCTTATAAATATAAATAAACTACAAAGAAAAAAGAAAAGATTCCTGACCCAAAGGTGTATACTATAAAAAAATTTCAAAGATAATCATGGACTAGTTTGCCATTTCCAATGTGTGTACATGTGTGAAGGAGAGAGAGACAGAGAATGAACTTGCCTTTACATAATAAAACTATTTTTGAAAAGTACATGTATGTCACATGTCATAACTCAAGGCATGTTTAAAACACTAGCAGAGCTCCTGATATAGAGGAATTGAAAAACAAAACTTTTGTAAACCGATTTTAAATTTTATAAAGTCAGATTTTCATATGAAACACATGTTTAAGGTAGTATATATGTATAGTTCTAAAACTTTTATATTTAAGGTTAATGCTACAGATGTTATGGTATATAGGTCACACACTGATGATGTTTTTTCTTGCATAATATATAGCCCTCATTACACTAAACACATACTAGGTGGCAAGCACTGGGTTTGCCAGTAAATAGGGTCCCGTTTCTTCTCTTTGGGATTTCAGAAACCAGTGGATGGGACAAATATATAAATAATCCAGTACAACATAATACATGCTATAATGGAAATGTGAGCATTTTTCTGTGGGCATTCAGGGTAAGGAGTAATTAATCCAGACTGTGAATGTCAGGAAAGGCTTCACAGAACAAGCAGTCTGGGTTTTGAAGGATGTGTAGGAGTTTTAAGCAAGGAAGAATAGGATGAAGCAAACAGCGTATTACATAATAAGCATGTGTCATGGAGTTGTAAAAGGCCATTTGTTAGGGCGCCTGAGTGGCTCAGTCTGTTAAGCATCTGACTCTTGGTTTCAGCTCAGGTCATGACCTCATGTTTCATGCAACTGAGCCCCTCAATGGAGTCCACGCTGAGAGTGTGTGCTGCTTGGGATACTCTCTCCCTCTCTCTCTGCCCTCCCCTACTTGCTCATTCTCTCTCTCTCTCTCTCTCTCTCTCTCTCTCTCTCTCTCTCTCTCAAAATAAATAGATAAACTTAAAAAATAAAGGCCATTTGTGTTTGGGAAAGAGTGAGTATTCTGATAATACCATAACAGGGGGGCCTTCAGGGAAATGGTAAGAGTTGGGGAGATGTTTGGTTATATGTTTGGGGAGAGAAGTTGGGGCCATTTGATATCTATCATGTTATGGAACTGGAGCTTTATGCAATTTATAGACAATAGGATATCAGGTAAGACAATCAAGTAGAAAAGTGATGTTATCAGAGCCCCTTAAAGCATATCCACTATGCCCTGAGTCATAATGGGAAAATAACCTCTTTATGCTAGCTGCCTTTTGCCTTTTTGTTAGTTATCTTTAGCATAGGGTGAATAATAAACCTCATAGTTGTTGTAGTACATCTTTTAAGTACCCAGAACAGTACCTGCCACTGAGAGGGAAGAAGGGAGAGAGTGAGTAAAGAAAAGAAAGGGAAGAAGAATTAGAGGAAATGAGGGGGGAGGGAGAAAAAGAAAGGAGAAAGGAAGAGAGAGGAAAAAGAGGAAAAAGAGTAAGACAGAGATGGGGTGGGTAGAAAAGGCAGGAGCAATATGTCACTGAAAGCAAATAATAAAGCCTGGACAGATTTAGATGAGGCCTCTTGATGAGGAAGGGATGATGCAATGGCTGTCACTGTAACATTTGGAACATTCCAGTTCATGGGCAATGTCATGCCTCCTGAGATTTACTGGCCTTCCTTCAGAATTCATTTTCCCTTTTTTGGTCTTATTAACCGTTCTTCTTCCCAGTTTTCTTTACCATACCCCTCCCTGTCCTTCCTGGGACACAAGAATGTCTGCCTGACCACACATTTAAAGTTATTATAACTTCCTCTTGTCTAGGAGGACACTTTTATGATATCAAATAAAGATCACTTAATAGAAGTGATCATGTAGATTATATGTTCCATCTTGAATAGTTCTCAAGTTTCATATAAAGCAAATTCATTTACTTTTTCATAGGCTCAAACTTCCATATCCTAAATTTGCCTTGAAAAAAAGAAAAACTGAGGTTGGGAGGGTGGTGGAGACAGCTGTATTCTTCATGGGTGAGTAGGTAAGAATGAGCAATAGGGCTGCCTCAACTGCAGGCATTGTTGACTATCCAGATACAGAGAAGGGGTAGGTCAGGCTGCCATGACTCTGCACTAGGCTGTCCATACCTCAGCCCCGGGCAAGTGCATCTTCTCAAGAGCAAATGCAACTTTTCCCTAGCTGGGCTCAGCTGGACAGGGTTGTAACAGTGCTTGAACATCCCCAGGGCAGGGAAAGGGCCTAGATCTTCTTGGACTACTGTGACATCTGGTAAGTTCTCTGATATTGAATGCGTTGTTGAAACCGTTCTTTTTTTTTTTTTAAATAAAAATGTTACTCTAATTCTCTACATATCTCGAGTTAGAATATATTATTTCATCACATTTACTTGTTCCACTTGGAACGAGGCACCAAACTGTCTTCATACTGAAACACATGAAAAGCTGACTGGTACAGAAGTGTTCTGCCACCTTCCACAATATTAATATTCGGGGAGGAAGCTGCTCAGTTAGGCCCATATTTCCCAGGATGCCTTGTTTTGAGAGATAGCCATGTACCAAGCTCTCACCAATAAAATATATGTGTAAGTGATGTTTGCTGCATCCAAACTGGAGTTCTCCGAAGTGGATAGCCTAGGCCCTCTTCACTGTCCTTTTCTCCTTCCAAGGAGTCCCGCCCTTAGGTGACTGCAGAGCCACACATGAAAGAACACCATTCGCCACGTCATACCACGCATCCCTACCAGTGTTAGATTATAAATGATTGTATCAGTTTTCTATTGCTGCTTAACAAATTTCCACAAACTCAGCTGCTTAAAACAACATCCACTTATTAATTCACAGTCTGTAGGTCAGAAATCCAGTCCTCATGTGGTTGATTTCTCTGCTCTGGTATTACAAGGCTGCAGCCTCTCCTGGAGGTTTGTCTAGGCAAAGGTCTGCTTTCAGCTTCCACAGGCTGGCAGCAGAATTCAGTTCCTTGCAGCTCTAGGACCAACGTCCCCATTTTCTTGATGAATGTCATCTGGAAGCTGCTATAAACTCCTGGAGTTTATTCCATGCCACCCTTACTCCATGCCATGTGGCTTCCTCCATCCTCAAATCCAGCAGCAGAGGATCTGCTTTGCACCAAATCCTTCTTGCACTTCAGATACCTGTCTTTGGGATCCACTCTTTTAAAGGCTTATCTCATTAGGTCAGACTTGCCCCAGATAATCTCCCACTCTTGGGCAACTTTGCCATGTGACATGATCTAATCACAGGAGTATGTCCCAGGGACCATGTAGAATGTGTACAACAATGGGGCAGTAATCCTGGGGCCAGTGTAGAATTCTGCCCAACACAATGACCAAGAAATAAACTTCCCACTGTGAAAAAACACTGAAATTTGGATGTTTACATTTGTTTCAGCAGATCACATAATATGACGCCCCCCCATTTTTTTTTAATGAAAGTTTGGATTCCATTTATGGCTATGAAGAAATAAAGCAAAATAGCTAATATTAAATCCTAATTCATTATTTTAATGTCAACAGATCTGTATTAACTGCGTATTATGATCCAGTGACTGTCATAAACACTGGCAATCCCAGAGATTAGGAAGACAAGGTATTTCTCACCCACAGGTAATAATGATAACATGGCAAGGGTCAAAACATACAATTATAATTGTTAAGCATCTTCAATTGTGTAAAATTTACCAGCCACTCTTAGATACTGATTTTCCAACTATTTAATTTCTGTTGTGCATGGAGAAAATGATCCATGTATAAGCCCAAATGATTCATATCACAGAACCTTAGGGATGGGAGGGATCTTAGGGTAAACCTAGAAAAACCACCTCTGTGATGTGAAAATTGTACATGAAATATCCCGGGAGGTTATATTTAAATTTTCTCCTTGGACATGTTTAATCTCTAGCTTATTCTCTTACTAATTAGTCTTGTAGAGGTAGTATTGCTCACCTACCTAAAGGTTCCAAACAGGTTAAGTTAATGAAATAAGTAGGTTGAGTGTGAGAGACAATAGGGAGGGGAAAGGAATCTGGCAAAAATGGAAATCACATTCCTAGTCTATGAAGAACAACTATCCAGCTCCAAGTAATTAAAATGTTCCTGAGAAAAAATTTCTTCAATTATCAACAATGGACAAATCCTAACTCTTTTGCAGGTATACCATTATTAGTATTTAATTATTTTTGCCAGAAACCAGCCTGATATAAAAGGTAAAAATATGCCCAGTACTATTTTTAGTGAGTGGGGGGGGAGTGCTATTCTAAAGCAATTGTTCTTAATCTTGACAACACATTAGAAACCTCTGGAATATTTTTTAATGCCAGTTTCCAGGCCATGTTCTAAAATAATTACATCAGAATCTCTGAGGGAAGAATCCAGGGATCAGTGCTTTTTAAGGCTGACTCCACACCTGTTTCCAAAGTGCAGTCAAAGTTAAGAATTACTGCTGTAAAATAAATGAGATTGTTTTGAGTGTAAGCCTCAAAACTAGCTCCAAATCCTATGAAAATTTGCAAAAAAAAAAAAGTACTAGGCAATGGTCATGTGATGGAATAAGGCTCTCTTGAAAAACAAAAAATTAAAAAAAAATATGTTAATGGATTCTCAGAGCTGGGAGAGGTCTTAGACATTATCAGGCCATGTTGCTTAAATTTCAGTGTGCATTCTCCTTAGCTACTGGTCTGCAGCTGGTTGGGGAATGGTCTGAGGACTATCCCTTACAAGCTTGTTATAGAAATGCAGAATCTCAGTCTCACTCCAAACAACTGAATCAGAGTCTTCATTTCAGTAAAGTCCCCATGTAATTCATATGCACATTCAAGTGTGAGAAGGTCTGGTCTAGGATAGTGCTTATGAGGGAAATAGGTCACAGGTGAGAATGGTAGACATTCATTTGCACATAAACATGCTTGAGACAAGGGGTGGGGTTTATTCTTCTGGTTTTGAAGGTTTTTGGTAATTTATTTTTAAATGTCAAGCATCTGTAAAAGCTCCAGATAATACTTTCTATCAGAGATGCCCTTTCCTTTCTTATGCAAAGGGGGAAAGGGTTGCTCTTATCATCAATCTCAAATCAGGGACTGATTTGGGACAGAGCTTAGCTGGAATTTCCGTAAGACTCATTGTTGCAGGCTGAATCTCCACTTCTCTAACCCCTTCATCCCCCCAAACCCTCAATCTCAATATCACAGGTTGAAGTCCTAACCAGCGAGTGCATTTGGAGATAAGGGTAATCAAGTTAAAATGAAGCTATTAGCATGGGACCCTAATGCAATATGGTTGATGTCCTGAAAAGAAGAGGAAGACACTGCAGGGGTGTGATACAAAGGGTAACCATGGGAAGAGGCAGCAAGAGGGCGGCCATCTGCAAGCCAAGGAGGGAGGCCTGAGAAGAATTTACTGCTGCCAACACCCTGCTCTTGGACTTCCAGATTCCAGTATTTTAAGAAAATAAATTTCTGTTTAAGCCACACAGTCTGTGGCAGTTTGTTACGGCAGCTCTAGAGAACTAAGACACTCAGTCTACCCATGTTGTAGGGTATGACCCCTCTCCAGGACTTTCAGCCAAGAACCTTTGGTTGAGGACTCTTTGTCCTTCAACCCTAAAAGAATGCTAGAGATTCTTGGAAGTCTCTGCATACCTGTTTCACACTGTGTTCCACTCAGCTTCAAAATCTGGCAAATGTCTTTAGAGGCATAACAGCCATGAATTTGAGTCCCCTTTGGTCTCTAAATTTGTCATTTCAGCTACATATAAAAACCAAAATCTCTGCTGGGTTCTATGTCTTCCAGCTGCCACTCTGTGTTAAGCAAAACCTTGATGCTGAGACTTCCGAGCTACAGGGACAATCTGTGAATGCACACAGGTGGAAAAGAGCTTTTTAGTCCCTCACCACCACACCCTCTTGGGCTTTCTCTCTTGCCTGTGACTCTCCCTGTTTCCAAAGCGCTGTGAATCTGTGGGAGGTTTCACTCTGCTTTTTAGAAGGCTTTGGCCTGGTTCTCTAGACTCCTGAAAAGCTCAGAATTCAGCAAGTCTCTTTGGAGAAAAAAAATGTTCATTGACTTGAAGCTGATGAAGTCTCAGTTTCTTACTTCCTCCAACACATGCACTGAGAGTTTTGCTGATTTTTCTTTCTCTGAGCAGCACCAGCTCTGTGTCCAGGTAAAGGCATGTTCTTCAGCTCATTCTCAGAACCAGCAAATGCCCAAAGAAGAAAAATGGCAGGCTCCTGAGAGCTCAGCTCCAAAAGATCCTCCTTTCTCTGGAATTGTAGTTTACTTTTGTAGTTTAAGTTGTAGTTTACTACTTTCACAGCTTGCTGGAAGATGCATTCGAATGCGATTTTTGTAAAATGTGTGGCTTGTTTCTGGGTGTTGTCAGAGGGAGCACAGCTTGCCCTCCCTACCACATACTACCCAAACTGAACTTATTAATATCTGAAAGTCACTAGAAGTTTAAGGAATGTTCCAAACATGAGGTTAACGGATGAAAAATGATATTCGACATTGCATAGTTAAATATGCTTGGAAGGGGGGAAATGCCATCACATGTTGGTCTGTCTATTAAGGTAAGTCTTCAGTAAACCAGTTACAAATGCATAATTACAGGTAATTCTCCTGGTAAAAACAGAGTTTATCCTGAAGCCTGAGCACTATCCAAAAACTATCCAATAATTATTGAGTGTGACATGTTGTGTTGGTCTTCACTAGGTAAATGTGATCATCTTTCACATGTCAAAACATATTATACAAAATTATGTACATGAGAATAATCTATTGGCTTCTAAGCCTAAAAGAAAGAGTGGTAAGACAAATATAAGCACTCTTTTAGTTTGGATGCATCTAGTCTTAGAGTTCTCTAAGGCACGGATGTTCAAACCACAGCTCTCTAGTCACATGGGTCCCTTTATGTTTAATTGGTGGCTCTTTCAGACTTCTAATTTCACTATATGAATGTGCCATTATACTAAATTCTACCAGTCATACAAGAGTCATGTGGTTCTTTGGGTTAATGGTGACTGCAAATGTGGCTCCAGAGTCACATAACTCTGAGTATCCCTGCCATTACCCACATTTTATTCCATTTCCCTTTCCAACCATTATAGAGATCTATTACAGGCAGGTGAAAAAATACCGAACAGCAAAAATACCTTTAGACATTCCCTTTGTCAGAGAGTCTCTCCAAAAGATACAGGCTCTGCTGAAAATAAGAGATGCTTAAACTTAGATCAGGGAAGTTTCAGGGAAGTCAAAGAGTTCTCTCTACTGCTGTTCTGAAAGTAAGTCCATCTGCCTTTCATACTCTTTACTTCTGGATTTTCCTGAAAGGGACACTAGGTCCCGAGAGGCAGCGCTGTTCAGATCCCGTTAGGCTTCTTGTACTGTACCTACCAGCCAAGTCTGATCCTGGGCACTTACCTAAAGCAATAAGGACTAATCTCCAAAGAAATGCACAATTAAAGACCCAGGCTTTACTTATTTATTTTTTTTAGTGTTAAGTTTTAAGTGTTTAGATGTTTGGATATTTTTAAAATAGAAATAAAGAATAAAGGAACTCTTTGCACTGAAAAAATACAGTGTTAAGATGCGTTATGGGCACTGAAGACATTAACTCATGATTTGCTAAATAATTGCTCATTCTTTTTTTTTTAAAGTTTTTTCTAATGTATATTTATTTTTGAGAGAGAGAGAGAGAGACAGAGAGAGAGAGAGAGAGAGAACGAGCAGGGAGGCTGCAGAGAGAGAGAGAGAGGGAGACACAGAATCTGAAGTAGGCTCCAGGCTCCTAACTGTCAGCACAGAGCCCCATGCGGGGCTCAAACTCAAGAACCGTGAGATCAAGACCTGAGCCAAAGTCGGATGCTTAACTGACTGAGCCACCCAGGTGCCCCAATATTGCTCATTCTAAGTTGAGACCGCTATTCCTGCTATCCTGCAGGAGGATACTGTAAACATATCAGTACATATAGTGCTCAATTCAAATATCATGTATCTATAATAACAGTTTTTTACCAGATCAGATCAGACCTTTACTACTGCTTCCTCCTGCCATCACCCTTATTCTTCTCTACCCAAATACTGAAAAATAATTGTGCCATCATTTTGAAAAGTGGGGAGAGTCATTAGAGCTGATCCTTTGATCCCAGAATTAGACTTACATTAAGTATGTGCTACCCTAGAAACTTTCTACCCTATAAATAAATAACAGAAAGCTTATAATTGATAAATAAGGGTAATAGAATCCAAGGAAGTAACAACTATGCTTTCTGGACCAATAGGTAATTATTTCAGAGGCACGTGCATTATTTTCTTTACTTGTATTATCTCATTTAATTCCTATAGTTCTGGTGTTGTGTTACTACTTTGTCCATTTTACAGGTAAGAAAACTTAGTCTCAGAAAACTGGATTAATTTGCCTAAGGTCAATTCAACAGCAAACTGCAGATCAGACACTAAATGGTCTACTTCCAAAGTCTGTGCCCCTTCCATGGCTGTGTGCCTCTTCTGAACCCAGACTGATGGTGACTTTAATTGTCTTCCCTAGGGCTGCTTAATGAGAGTTTTAAAAGCCAAAAATCTATTAGCCTCAGGGAATAGAAACAGACACAATTTATCACATTGCCAGACTCAAAAACACCATCCTTATGTATTAACAGCCCCCAATTAAGACCATAGTCATGAGTTAATGAACAAGCCATTAGAGAGAGAACAGTAATATCAACACAGGCACATGTCTATTAATCTGTTGCTCACTGAAAGTCATTAGTTCTACACTATAAGGCTAAATAATTTCTAGGTAGCTTTAAAACAAAATTATTGCAATATCACTCAGTATTTTAAAAGATCATTTACAACACAGGCTTTTCTAACTCCAGTCAAAAGAAGATCACCATGCCCTGGGTGAAGATCAATTGATTAATAAAATCAGATGGTGTGTACAGGCACAGAGGGGAGAGGCTTTTAGTGTATTTATCCAATGAGGTGTTTTCATCCCCAGGCAAAAATGAGATAGCTGCAATAACTCTATTCTACTATTCCACTACTTTCTTCACTGTAGAATTCTACCAAACTATCTAAGAGTTTTATCAGTGGGTCTCAGCATTAGCTGTAGATGACAAATCACATGGAGAAGCTTTCAAAATGCTGATGCCAGGGCCCCACTTGCTTTTGCTCCTGTAATTGATGTTTCTAAATCTCTCAGAATTTTCTTCCACTGCTTTCCCTTACTATTTAATCTTCAAAACAACCATATGAGAAAACTGAGGCTCCAATTTCAAGTAACTTCCAACCTGTCAGTAGAGGAGCTAATATTTCAACGTGCATCTGCAGCATCCCAAGACCAATGCTTTCAACACCTCATTGTATTGTCTGCAACTTGAGCTGAAATCATACTACACATCTACACAAAAAACAATGAAGGGACATTGAAACAGAGTTTCCAGTTTCCCTGTAGCAGAGAGCAAAGTGAGTGTGGCATCTCAAACAGGAAGTAGGGATGACTCTTTTCAAAGAAGCACTGTTACAAAGAGGCCAGAGTCTACTGCATGGCTCAGGCAGTCTTGTCTTAAAAGAGCAAAGGTGTTCAATTCAATATGGTAAACTCTTCCCGGGAAGGTAATAACAGTACATAACAATGTTTCCAAAAGAAAAAATGTATTTGACGTTTCAAAAGATTGACTTACAAAATTGGGAACACAATCTCATTAAGTTGAGGTTTCCTTTTACTCTCATAAACCAGGTGCACGTTGAATCCTGCGACATGTGAGTAGTAGCTAGGACATAAAATGCTTGCATTTTATATCTTATTCAAACTATATATCGGCAGTTCTCTAGTGGGTACAATCAGAGAATCTACAAGGTCAAATTATTTTCATAATAATTCTAAGACGGTATTTTCCTTTTCTACCCTTCTTTCATGAACGTACAGTGGAGCTCTCCAGAGCCTTCAAGAAATGTGATTTCACCAGACATTGCACACAGAAGCAGACAGGACAACTCAGTTCTCTGCTATTAATTGGGCATTAAAGGGATTTGCAAAATGGTAAAACAATGCCACACTCTCAGTATACTTTAGTTTTCCAAAATAAAATAATTTCAAAAACATGTATTATTTTGCTAACCTGTAAGGGGTTATTATTAGTTATTTTAAATAAATTGATAAAGATGTAAAGTATTTTTGAGTTTTAATTTCTAATGCGGTACGCATCCATAGTTACTTTAATTAAAGCTGGTACATCTGTACTATTTATTTAATTTTTAAAAATTTGAGTACAGTTGAGTACAGTTGTGTTGAGTACACACAACATTATAGTGCACAACATAGTGATTCAACAACATCCATAGTTATTAACCCACATAACAGCCTTTTGAGAGTCTTTATTTTATTTTTTTAAATATTTACTTTTGAGAGAGAGAGAGAAAGAGAAAGCGAGCACGTGAGCAGGGGAGAGGCAGAGAAAGGAGGGGACAGAGAATCCGAAGTGGGCTCTGCGCTGACAGCAGAGAGCCAGATTCCAGGCTGGAACTCGCCAACCATGAGATCATGACCTGACCCAAAGTCAGATGCTCAACTGACTGAGCCACCCAGGCTCCCCAAAGTCCTTTGAGATTCTTGATATTGAAGAGTATAAAAAGGTCCTGAAACCAAAACTTTGAGAAACAGTGGGACTGGTGATCCTGAACATTTGGGATTTGTCTTTCATGTTTACTAAGTCAGTCTTACCATTTTTAGGCAGATTTTTGCTTCAGAGTCTCTTTCAGAGATGGATGTGATGTTTGCTACATGCTCCCCTAATCCAGCTACTCTGAATCACTATGGTTCCTTGAACTTGTCTTGTTCCTATCTCCCTCCACACCTTTGCATATGCTGGTCTCCTGCCATCATTAAATTTGAGGAATATGGTTGCAAATACAGAATAATCGCTTCATGGACTTATAATCTTAGCATCGACAAGAGACAAAATACCAAGCTGGATAAAGTAGTAAGTATGCATGAAAGTAAGTTAGGGTGATAGGATGAAGTGATAGCTGGATGGGGATACTTTAGCTGTGGCAGTTAAGAGTGGGTTTCTCGGCACAGGTGACTTTGATTAAGACCTACATTAAAAAAAGGTGGCCAGCTTAATGAAAAATAAGAGGGAATAGTATTCTAGGCCAAGCCAGTATTAAGGGCAAAGGCCCTGAGGCCAGACTGACTAAAATACATGGCTGAATAAAGGGGAAAGAAATGGTCTGAAGAGTCAAGGAAAGGCAGGACTCTAGTAATGTAAGGTCTCTTCTAATTACAGTGGAAATCTCTTGCAGGGTTTTGAGCCAAGAACTGATGTGATCTTTTTCATGCTTTAAAAATATTGTGCTGTGGACACCTGGGTGGTGGTTAAGCATCTGACTCTTGATTTCTGGTCAGGTCAGGATCTCACAGTTTGTGGGTTCCAGCCCCACATTGGGCTCTGTGCTGACAGTGTGGAGCCTGCTTGGGATTCTCTGCCCCTCCCTTCCTGCCTCTCTCTCTCTCTTTCTGTCTCAAAATAAATGAATAAAACTTAAAAAAAGAAATAATATTGTGCTGATTCTATATGGAGAATAAACTGCAGAAGGTCAAAATAGAAAGGATGAACAATTAGAAGTCATTTGTAGATTAGAGTTTTATTACCATTATTCTAGTTTTTCTAGAGTACAGGTTGAGCTAGGTATTTTAGGTTTTCTAAGGATAATCATTGGCTGGCCTCAAGTTATTTTGTTCCAAATATTTATAAAAAGCACTTTGATACTGACAGAGAAATAAAATTGGTATATAAATTTCCTGTATATATAATTATATTCATCTATGAGAATAATAATGCTCAACTAATCAAAAAATATTTGTGGATGAATAATTATTTAAATAAATTTAGTGCTAAATAATAAATGTTGTAATAGTTACATTCTATTTACATTACGGATATTAAAGAATAGCATAGCTTTTGAAATACAAGAATATTCAGAAGAAGCTTGGTACCTTAATGCCTGACGGAACTTAATTCCCTGAAAAAAATTATTAACAAACTGAATAAGGATAATAGAACTATAATTACTGAAAAAAACCCTACAAATAAGATGGCTTATGGATGGATTCAGTACTTCTGGCAAGTCCCTGTGACAGTAGTAATTTAGAAAATATCTTTGTATTTGAACCATATCAGCAGTGATTCAAAGGCCCAATGGCAAATAATGATGACCACATGGGAGAATCTGAGAAGAACAGTACCTTTAATTTTGAAGCCAAATCTCTCCTTTCTAGCAAAAAAGACCTATTAACAGGACTCCTGGAAAGCATCTTTCTACTTGGACACAATTGTACACATCCCTGGGCCTGACTTAAAGTATATGTTGGAAATCCACCCCTGGGTGGATTAAGCTAAAGTTGTAGAACATTCTACAACTGCACTGGAGTAACAGCTGTCTGCGAGCTGGCTTTTCCATTTCCCAATCACAGGTTTTCTGTCTATTTTACAACATGAACTGGCAGTCAGAACTAAGTACACACACACACACACACACACACACACACAGGAGTACTCAGTAAAACAATTCAATTTCATTAAACTATAAGTATTCAACAAATACCAAAGTATTCCTATTCTCTCAAACCATTCATGGCTTTAAAATATATCTTCTCAAATATCTGAAAGCCTTAGTGTCTCGCGGAAACACCTGAAATATAGCATGTTAACACTTAAGATTCTTAACAACTGGAGTATCTTTAGGGTGCCTGGGTGGCTCAGTCAGTCGAGCATCTGACTTCGGCTCAGGTCATGATCTCATGATCTGTGAGTTTGAGCTCCATGTTGGGCTCTGTGCTGACAGCTCAGAGCCTGGAGCCTCCTTCAGATTCTGTGTCTCCCTCTCTCTCTCTCTCTGCCCCCTCCCCGCTCACAGTCTCTCTCTCTCTCTCTCTCTCTTTCTTTAAACATAAATAAACATTTAAAAATTAAAAAAAAATAACCAACTGGAGTATCTTTGTCAGTTGTAATGCATGTTTTGTGCTTAAAGTAAGTTCAGACTTCATGGAATAATACTTATAACTCTCACTTATAATTCTTGCTGCCCCAATGCCAAAGAGGCAGGCTAAATTGGAGCTAATTCCAACAACTTTCAGAGGAAACTATTTGAAACTAAATGCACTAAACAAAGTCCATTCACAGGGACAAGAGAAACAAGGGGCATTTTCATAAATTCTTCTTATCAAAAGTTGTACTTTTACCCTTTCCACTTCTTAGACTGAATTTTCTTTTGATGTCAAGAAGAAACTTTCAAACATTCTCAGATAAGGGTGTTCATGATTCCACCGACTAGATGGGATCACAGGCAAGAAAATTCAAGAGCTTTAATCTAATCACACTGAATGGGATTCTGCCTTTAAGGATAGTAGTGTGCAGGTAAATGTTTAATAACTGGTTCTTATCGGGTGGGGATGGGTGGGGAAGCTATTATTTATAGAGTGTGCCAATTTCTGTAGAGTAAATTCTCCCACCCTGGCCTGTTGCAAGCTAACGACTTGAAACAATGGACTATTGGCCTTAGGAAGAGATTTTGCAAGCCGTGACCCCAGGACTGGTCCCAGCCCACCGCCAGGGGTCACTGGGGAGAAGTGAGCACAGCAGAGGTGCGAGGGATACAGAGCCACCCAGGAAACCGAGAGCCTGGCTGTGGGGAGCTCAGGCAACTGTTTCAGAAAGAACTTAGTATAACACAAGTATACTTCCATCAGCAATTTGAAAACAAAACCATCTTTAGTTTCACATCTCAGGGGCAAGACCATGTCTCAGAAACCAATGGTTTTAATTTTAAACTCGGCAGAATTCAAATGTCTGAGAGTTGACCTAGCACTATTTATTCAATCAGATTCTCAGGAGCTGCTGAGAAATTCTTTTTAAAATCAATGGAAACTTTGGCCATGGGAAAGATACAGAAGCACACAAAGAATGTGGCTTATGACAATTGGTCTCATGACATATCTGGGCTCCGGGGCCAATTTTAAGTGCCCTGGCAGCAAGTACTGGATGCTTCAAAGTTTTCTCTATCTTTGGAGTCTTTGACTGTGGTCTTTACAAGCCACAGACCGTGCTATGCATCAATGTTTAGAAAGGTATGTTCGTTCACTGAATGTATCACAAAGCTGAAAAAAAACCTGAGGTTGTCAGTAAATCCCCCGGTCCATTAATAGACATTCATTACCAGGATGTCTAGATTAGATTCTAAACTCTTATGGAAATCTTCCATTAAGGAATTTAAAAACTTTGTTCCTATTAAGCAAAGAGAAATTTCTTTAAGCGAATTAACCATGCTGATAATTTTACCTCCTTAAAAAAGCTAAATTTTAGAACAGCTGTCTTGTACAAGTTTTATTTCACAGTTTATTCCAAACCAAGCTATATAATATGACAGTTTGTACTTACAGTACCACGTTTCAGGGACTTCAGAAAATTTTATATTAAAAAAAAAGAAATTTATGATACTATAATGAGACTTTATTCTTGGCCTTTTTTCCCTTTCTTTAAAATAAAATGTAAGTGGGGTAAACATGGCTCAACATTCAGTACAGGCTTTGTAATAATAGATTGCTGGCCTTCACAGACACATCGATATTCATAAAAAGGGCAATGGCACAGAAAGCATTAAATGCTATTCTTAAATCAAAAAAAGAAATATTTCTCAGTGACCTTGGGACATGAATAGGTAAACTTATTAAAGGAGAAGAAGAAAAACACACATACTAAGGAAGTAAAAAAGAAACAGAAGGGAAAAAGGAGGATCACACTCACCATCTTGAAAATCCTTATCAGAGCCTTTATTAATTTATGAGCTAAGGAGTGTCTCGACTACAAAAGGTGTTACAACATTAAATCAACAACTTAAAAAACTTTTGCAAAATCGGGGCACCCAGGTGGTTCTGTCGGTTAAGCGTCTTGACTTTGGCTCAGCTCATGACCTCAGGGTTCCTGAATTTTGGCCCCACATCAGGCTCTGCACTGACAGTGTGGAGCCTGCCAGGGATTTTCTCTCTCCCTCTTTATGCCCCTGCCCCACTCTCTTTCTCTTTCAAAATTAATAAACATAAAAAATTTGCAAAATGAAAATTTTATTTTTCCAGCTTTATTGAGGTATATTTGACAAACAAATATTGTATATATTTAAGGTATAAAATGTGATGATTTGATCTCTCTATGCATTGTAAAATGATTACCACAACAAGCTAATCAACACACCAATCATCTCACATTAGTTACCTTTTTTTATGTGTGGTAAGAGCACTTAAGATCTTTCTTAGCAACTTCCAAGTATATGGTACAGTATTGTTAATTATAGTCACCACACTAGACATTACATCCCCAGAAATTCATCTTATAACTGGAAGTGGATTTCCTTTGAGCAACATCTCCCTGGTCTCACAATGAGCTCAAAACAGAATAAGGCCTAAACTCAAAAGTTTTATTTTTCCTTTAAAAATTTTAAAGGATTTTTAAAAAATGTTTATTTACTTATTTTGAAAGAGAGGGAGAGAGAATTTAAAGAGAGAGAGTTGAGAGAGAGAGTTGAAAGAGAGAGAGAGAGAGAGCACACAGGGGAGGGACAAAGAGAGAATTCCAAGCAGGCTCCACACTGTCAGCACAGAGACTGATGCAGAGCTCCATCTCACAGACTGCGAGATCATGACCTAAGCCAAGATTAAAAGTCTGAGGCTTAACCAACTGAGCCACCGAGGCACCCTTCCTTTAAAAACTTCAAAAACCTTGAGGTGCCTGGGTGGCTAAGTTGGTTAAGCGTCTGACTTTGGCTCAGGTCACGATCTCATAGTTTGTGGGTTCAAGCCCCAGGTCGGGCTCTGTGCTGACAGCTCAGATCCTGGAGCCTGCTTCAGATTCTGTGTGTGTGTCTCTCTCTGTTCCTCCCCTGCTCATTCTCTGTGTCTCTCTCTCTCTCAATAAGAAATAAATGTTAAAAAAATTAAAAAATAAACAACTTCAAAAACCAGACAAGTACCCACAATGAAACCTGGAAACACAGAAGGTGGGTTACCTGGGAGAACTTATCTCTGGTGCATTCTGATCAGAGCTGTGAGGAGGGCATGTGGGTCTGTCCACCTGGATTTGCTAGGGTCATAATTTACTTTCTGTGCTCTTGTTCCTCAAAGTGAGGTGTTGGATCCACAGCATTGGAATCACTTGAGAGATTGTTATAAATGCAGAATTTTAGGGCCTGCCCCAGACTGCTGGATTACAGCCTGCATTTCACAAGCTCCTCAAGTGGCACTAAGTACATTAAAGTTTGAGAAATCCTGGAGCAAAGGATGCATTCTTTCAAAATGGAGGACAGTTTGGTAAAAGACCATAGTTTCTGTTTCCATCCTTTATTTTTCATAATCTGTTTTGTAGAAATTAGGGAAACTGGAAAATAATAGTGCATTAATTAAATATATATATAAAGGTATATTTTGTGATGTTATATCACTAGAGGGTTCCCATATATGAGAAAAAAGAAAGAAGGACTTGTACATAAATGCCATATAATTCAAAGCATAAGTTATCTGCATGATTTTGTCATTATTACAGGGTTAAATTTACACGTCTTTTGGTTTTTGGTGTTTCCTTGTTTGTTTGTTTTTAATACACGCTGCATTTAGGCAGTTGGTGAACTGCCTGGGAATACTGAATGGATAATCGATTCTTTAGGGAGCAACCACACCTGTGGCAAACATGCCGGCTAAAATTTTGGCCCCCTCAGATCTCCCAGAGATGATGCCTATAATTCAAGGAGACTGGCTGATGGTTTGTCTGCTACTTCCTGGGAAAAATGTGGAAAAAAAAAAGCAATGTCTCTCTAAGCATCTAAGAATTCCCAAAGCAACTGGAGGAGTTATAAAAAGAATGGCTTTTGACCATTTCCATGGGAGCGTCTTCACTTTGCCCATTTTCTTTATTAATAGTAACTCAGATTAAACCTGTCAACAACAAAAACAAAACCTCTAGTGAACTGGTTCCTAAGGTCTGCTTGTGGTCCAGAATGCTTCTCTTCCCTAGCTTCAGCTCAGGTCCTGTTACTGTTCTAGTCCAAGCTACCTTGTGATAATTTTTCATCCTACTTTGTCAACTATCGTATTCTTTAGAATTTAGCTGTTCTTTCTTGTAACCCCAAGTTTCCACGGGTACCTTAAAGGTGATTTGCTTTCCATATACCAGAAAGAAAGCAATATCAGGGCAAATCTAATGTTTATTTACTACATATTCAGATTTCTTATTATGCTATTCATGTTCAAATTCCCAACAGCTAAATGCTATGTAAAATTCAAGAGTAGTACCTTTAAACACCCTTGGGAGACAGGCAGTATCAGTCATCAAACTGCAGAATATGGAGAAGGAAGAGTCAATTGGCTTTTAAAAGCCAATTGTTAACCTATTTTTTTCCTTTTTTAAATGTTTATTTTTGAGAGAGCGAGTAAGCATGCAAACACGAGTTGGGGAGAGGCAGAGAGAGAGGGTGAGAGAATCCCAAGTAGGCTTTCACGATCAGCATGGAGCCTGCCGTGGGTTTTGATTTCAGGACTACAAGATCATGACTTGAGCCGAAATCAAGAGTCAGACATTTAACCAACAAAGCTACCCAGGCACCCCAATGTTAATCTATTTTTATCAGAAAGAAAACTGCATAATCATATGTGCACAGTTTGAAAAGTACAAATTAACACCAGTATAATCACCACATCTGGAAGAAATCCAACTTAGCCAGCAACCTTCTTTCTGAGACTTTTTCCCAACACAACCACAACCTTCTCCACTAGAGAAAATCATTGTATTTTTGCGATGATTTCTTTTCTTTTCCTTAGAGCATTACCACCAAAAACGCACCCCTAAAGAAAAGAATGTGGGCTTTCTATTGCCCACCTTTTCACTTAACATAGAACACATAAATACCGTACGCATTCCTTTGTCTTGCTTTGTTAACTCAACATTTTTTTTTTTTTGAGATTTGTCCAAGTTGTTGCATATAGCTCAGGTTCATTTATTTTCAGTTCCTGATAGTAATTTATTGTGTGACTACACCACCATTTATTTACCCCTATTACTGTTGATGGGTATATAGATTATTTCCATGTATTGAAGAATGAATTGTTGCTATGAAATTCTTGTGTGTGTATTCTGGAACACATGTATAAATCACTTTCTAGAGTAATTACCTAAGGGAAGAATTATTAGGCCTTTAGAGATCACATCTTCAACTTGACAAGAAAGCTAAATTGTTTTCTAAAATGCTTATATCATTTACCTCCAACCATATGCAAATCTTACATCCTTATCAATGCTTGAAATTATTAGACTTTTAAATTTTTTGCCAACAATTGATATGTAATTGTACCTTTTCATAATTTTAATTAACATTTCTCTGATTGCTAATAAGTTTGATTTCCAAATGTTTATTAGTCATTTAAGTCATCTCTTTTGTTAAGTGCTGATTCAAACCTTTTGCCGTTTTGTTCTATAGGTATTTGTCTTATTTTTCTTATTTTTAATAGTTGTCTTATTTACAGGTGTCCTTTACACATTTTACATATACAGTGGATCTTAGTCTTTTGTAATTTATATGTGTTGAAAATGTTTCTGTAGCCTGTCTTTTCACTTTTTATGGTGACTTTTTCACCTGACTTTGTTAAATGTTCATATTTGAAAGCATTAGGATAAGGTGAGGAAAAAGTAGTATATAATCATACACCTTTAAAAGAATGTATCTGATATCAGGATCTCTAATTTTGCATTCGAAAAGTGATCTATCAGCACTTATATACCTGCTTTCAACTATTTAATCCCCAAACTGTCAATGTATTGCTTTGTAAATACTTTTAAAACTCTCCACATATGTCTGAAACCTTGCCTTCCATAGAATTCTAATACCTCGATGCTGACCGATACCTAACAAATACTCTAATAAAAAAATTCAGTTGATTAAGTGTCACATGAGAGACTAGCCATCTAATTGTGCTAGTAGTTTATAATTACTGGCAACCTAGAAAGAAAGTAACACAGCTTGCATATAGAAATCTGCTCATTTGCCTTCATATTGGCCCAACTAATGAGTGGGCTGTTTTTTGTTTTTCCTACCTTTCAAACTCAACAAAATAAGGCTCTCAAAGCCTAAATGCCTCATTAGTATTATATATTTCTATTAATGCACGTTGATTATCACAAGCCATAAAAACAACTTGCATTTCAAGGTTCTAATTTCCATATGTTGGAATTTTTACCAAATGTGCCAGATCCTATTTTGCTGCTCTAGATCCCATATTCCACCGTTTTCTATCCTGTCCTTCTATCTCTGGAGGCTAAGTAAGCTCTGTGGAATACATTAAGGGGCTTCCTTGTCCTCTGGCTTTCAGTTGTGTTCTGATGGTGTGAGCCCTGGCAACAGTTTCAAGGCCCCAGAGGGGAAAAAGGGGTCAGAACATATAAGCCCTTGGCTCTCTTCCTGCAAGGTAGCTTATGGCCAGCCATGCCCCTGGACCAGGCTAGCCTCCACTCAAGTGTATTTTCTGGAAGCTGCCCCTACCTTCTCTCTTTCAGACCTAGGAGTGATAATAGCTCTACCATTATTAAACCAGGTTACAACACTACTTCTTGTGGTTCTACTTTGCAAAGAGTCCCTTTGTAAATAAACCCTCCTGGAATTAACCTAATTTGCAAGTGCCATCTGTTTCCTATTGGGACTGTGACTGATACAGACTTAATAGCCATGATTGTGTGCAAAAAGAGAAGCAAAACAAAGCATTAAGGTAGATTACTGGAAGTGCTGCTTTCCTGGGCTTATACGTAAAGCACAGAGAAGTACAAGGACTCTTTTCTATGGAGCTAACAGACTAATCAGGGAGCACAACAATTACATTGGGTCCTGGGAATATAATACATAATTAGGACAAAATTATTCTTCCCCTTGGAAAGATGGGTTCCTTTGACGGCACCAGGTTGTAGAACCCAGTTATCTGCCCACTGAATAGCCTTCAGAAGGGTGGGGGAAAGCACTTCCCTCCCACAATTCTTCACACCTTCTTGCTTAACTCATCCATTCTCACTACCATATTTTGCAACCAAAGAGGACATTATTGAGTGTAGGAAAGTGAAATATGTTTCAAGTGACCCATGAATCCTGGCTCTGAACTTCATTCAGTTTTTTTTTCTTTATCTGTTTTTTTTCTCCTTCCCTAAAAAAAAGGCAGTTCGGTTGGTGCTTATTTATCTATTCCGTGTGGTATAGATCTCTTATTTTCTCATGCTTCGATACAGTATTAAATAACACAACGTTTCCCTCTTATTTGTAGTTCATGCAAAACTGAAAAGCAATTATTAAGCAAAGGAACAAATTTAAATTAGCTACATGAATACCTCAGGATGCTACAAAGAAATATTTTCATTTCTCAGCTACAAGACTGTCTTCTTAACCACAAAGCCTTATTATTTATATACTGCAGAAATGAAAGTCCCTCCAAGCTAGGGTATATTTAATATCACAGAAAGTACATCAAAAACAGAGATCTTATTAAACTGAAATTACTACCTGGAAATACATAAGGTGTATCTGGTGAAGGGAACAGCAGTAGGAGCTCTCCCTGTTCACCTACAGGAAAGGCAGCCTAATTGTCACAGGAAAAAAACAGGAAGGCTTAAATTGAGGATATCTGTGGCAGGGGCAACAGGAGATATGAGAGGCAGTCACTGTCTCCCCTCTGAGTAAGGATCTTCCCCTTCTTTAAAAACCAGGACTGCATGCAAGGTCATTGTCGTTAGCCTGCCAGCACAGAGGAGCCTCTCGCTTTATGCTTCCCCTCTGTTAGCAATCAATGACAGGACTAAATGGACAGTGATCCGAAGGCCCCTAAAGCAGGCATGAAATCATGGAGGAGCTTTCCCTAACTGGTCTTTACCATTTGGAGAAAAACAGAATTGTAGATCTCCCATTTTTTTCATCTCCATTCCTAAATAAAAGAACCTAAAACTTCAGAGCTGCAACATCATACTGCAGGAACTTAAAGTGTGGTCCGTGATGCATTTGCCATTATTTTACAGAGATTCTGAGGATAAAAATGAAGATCTGCTTTTCAAACAGATAAACGCTACACAGTTCTAGTGGCTTACTAGCAAATATATAAATATACTTATTTGAGGGAAAGCCACTTTCCTCTTTCCCTTGACCCCATTCCTTACTTTATTGAAAACAAAAGTGAGTCTCTTTATGACAGTGTTATTTGGTGTCTAATTCAATACTACACTCATTTATGTTTCTAAGCAGATGTGATAAAACATACACATAAGGGGTGAAGGAGGATTAAGAAAGTCCCCATGGGATGCCTGGGTGGCTCCGTTGGTTAAGCATCCGACTTCGGCTCATGGAACCATTTCATGGTTCATGGGTTTGAGCCCTGTGTCAGGCTCTGTGCTGCCAGCTCAGAGCCTGGAGCCTGTTTCGGATTCTGTGTCTCCCACTCTCTCTGCCCCTCCCCCTGCTCGTGCCCTGTCTCTGTCTCTGTCTCTCTCTCTCAAAAATAAATAAAAACATAAAAAAAAAAGTCCCCAAATGTAGAAATTACATCACTTAAGTTACCCTTTATAAAGTTATTGAACCACATGCAGTCAAGCCCACATGGTTGTATTTCATGTTATTTGTATTTTATGTAGATAGGAAAATATAGTAGTTAATACATGGGTATTTAAGTTAGTAACATCTAGCTATGAATCCCAGCAGCTGTGTGACCTTGGTTAATTTATACTTAATGTGACTGGCAAACCTCAGGGTGGCTTCATGATCCCTGTCTCCTGGTGTTCCTGTCCTGTATGCTCCTTGCCTTGAGTGTGGACAAGACCTGTGCCTTGCTTCTAATCTAGAATATGACACAGGTGACAGAATGTTAGTCTTATGATTGTTATATTACATGGCAAAGATGATCAGATATCACCTTGTGATTATTACATTACATAATACCCTTTTTTTAGCAGACTGGCGCCAGAGATCCTCCTTGTAGACTCAATGAAGTCAATGCCCATGTTGGATAAGCTCACATGGCAAAAATCTAAGGGTCACAGTTGTACTGCCACAAGTAACTGAGTTCTGCCAAGGACCAGAATAAGTGAGGACACAGATGCTTCTCTGGTTGAGCCTCCAGATGAGATCATACCCTGGCTAACACATTGACTGTAGACCCTGGGCAGAGGACTCGGTGAAGCCCAAGTCCTGATCCAGAGAAAGAGTGTGAAGCAAATATGTATTATTTTAAGATGCTAAGTCCGTGATGATTCGTTATACACTTACCTAATCCTCAGATTCCTTACATGTAAAACGGAAATAGTAGAACCTCCCAGAAAAGTCGTGAGCATTAAATGCAATACTTTTTTAAACACGTACATCCAGGATCTTACTCATGGATAGCTCTCAAAAATAAGCAGTAATATTATCACTGCTAGCATACAAGAAAGCTAAATCTCAGAAGAGTGAACACAAGATAAAGCCTTAGGAAGAGGTGAGTTCTACCGATGTTCATAGTGAAGATGCAATCAGAGAAAGTACTGATTGACCAAGAACTTGACAAATTCATTTTTATTACATCTGATTTTTGGAACAGCAGTAAACAAAATGGAGAAATGGAAGAAATTGGTCTTGAGCCCCTCCCTTCATCTTTTCAAGCCCTCCCCACTTTTCTCCCCGCCCCACACTCTTCCAGCTCTTACCTGCTCAGTTTTTCCTAGTAGCTATGTATGTGAGGATTAAAGAATCTATCTCAAAGTAGGAAATCTTATAAAAGCTTGAGCCACGCCAAAAACACAATTGCTTCTTCTGCCAGAATATAAGAACTGCTGCATATTTGCACAAAGGGTTAAATTAAAATTATTGGGAAATGTATGTAAGAATATAAACATTTTCATAACATATAACAATTTCAAAACAGACTTCATACATTTTCTATAGAGAAATCTGCTGAAAAAGCATTCATGTTCTTTAATGGCAGTCTGAACTATCTTCCTTACTGCCTTGATCTTGAAACTGAGCTTTATTTATTACTCTCATTTTGATTTCAGATCATTTTAATTACCAATAAAAAGTTAGTACAAACACTGAATGGATTATTACTTATGTGGATGCATTTAAAGCTAGAATAGTTAGTGGCCTCATTCCAAAGGTTCTATAAACCATTTTTATAAGTGAATGCTATCATAAAGAAATTTGGAAAGAAACCCTGTTATTAGTTGGAGAAAGGCAAAGCAAAGAACGACTAGTACTTTAAGTGTGTCAAGTACAAATCAACACCATTAACCTAAAAGTGTAATATTTCATCCATCCCTCAATTTCATTAGAAGAGGAACCATCAGTGAAAAGATGAAGGATTTCATTTCTATCCTGTCACTTTAAACAATGAATTAGAAGACATTTGAATATCGGCAGTGTAGAAGGCCATGGGAAAGAATTTTATAGTCTCAGTTCATTCCTATAGAGCAAACAGGATGCTTTCCAGTATAACCACTCACACAGGAACCACTGAAATTGATATCCTAACTGGCAAATTAACCAGGATCTCAAGAACTAAGTAGACTACGTAGCCCATTCCAAGGGGTATATTTCATATTCTGTAATGACAAAGATTTTGGTACTCTAGAGATGAAGTGATAAACATTTATTTAATGGATTATAAGAATATCTTTGCTTCTGAGCTCACATAAATCCCTATGCCTGTGAAGGCTTGAAAAATACTTGAAATGTTATAATAAATCAAACTAATGCAAACTTGCCTTTCACTAAAATGAGGAATTAGAGTTTTGCCTGTATTTTAAATATGAATTTCATAATCAGAGATCCTAGCTAATTGGGAAGAATGACTAACAGCCCCAAAGCACCCCAAATGTCTTTTATGCTTCCTTTTATTAACCCTATATTCTGAGGCATTTACCTCATCAACTTGTATGCCGATGAAGTCCAATAGTTAGCTATTAGTGATAGCTCAGTCACTAACTAATTGTAAATTAGGTCAAACCACTTAATCTCCTTGACATTTTGTTTGTCTGTAGTAAAAGGAACCATTTCCTTTACTCGTGTTCTATAATCTATATAAAGTGTTTTAGGGACCCTTTACCCAATCTACAGTTTGGTTTGAGTTTAGCAACTCAAAAAATGGCATCATAATGGGAAATGTAAATGTGGCAAGTTTTCCTATTTCCATCATGTCTGTTCAGCATAATCATAGAGTTCACAATTATATAGCATCTACAAGTAAATTTACATGAATGGAAAAAAATACCAGACAAAGCAAGAAAATCAACTCCTTTTCCAGCAATACACTCATCAGTCATCCAAGAAACAAGAACATAACTTTGTTTGGCAATGTGATAAACACATCACTTAAGATGTTGGTATTTTTTCTTTAAAACATAAAGATATGAAATAATCTTTAATTTCCACATTTCTTTTGTCATTTTGTGTCATTTCAGTTACCACACAACAATATTTTCTCTAGCTGGAGTACTTAAAAACATTGTTCTCTTGGTATCTATCACCTCATTTGATTTGTAGATTGCTTTATAAGCTCTTCTTAAATTATTCTAAGCTAACTTTGCTTGTTTCCACTTATTTCCATGCAGTCTTAAATTCACAACTTAATAATACTGAAGTGCACCTAACTCATTTATATTTGGGGAAATATGCACAATAAAAAAATCTTTATGGAGGCGTCTGTGCATTACAAAGTCATAATATTATTCTTTAGTAAAAGAAGTGACATTGCATAGTAGCAGATGTACTTATAACTAATTAGACTCTATTACAAAACTCTCTAAAGGTAACCGATTTGTAGAAAAAGAAGACATTTCTTGATGAGAAGAATCTATAGTGACTATCAGAGAATTCTTTTCTGATTTAAAAAAAGCCATAGTGAGGAGAAATAATGTTGAAAAATTAAGCATTTGAAAAATAGTGACAAGAAAAAGGTTCAGAGAACAGTGCATGCTCTACATTCATAAAAGTGTGACAGGAGGCTCTCAAATGCTAGCTGTGGCTAACGGGATGTGGCTACATCTCTCAGTGCACATGACTGGAAATGGTACACAGGCATACAAGCAACTACTTGGTGGAACCTCGAAACATGAATCGCAGCCCCGTTAATTAGAAAGCGTAGAATCTGAGCAGAGGTAGAGAATCCATTTAATTCAAGTCAAACTTAAATAGTTCATTTCCCATAAATTCCAGTTGTCTTCATAAGAAAACATTCACCATGAATCACATCTGAGTTAATTTAACAATGATCGCAAGAACCAGAATAACCAAAGAAAATAGAGGGTTTATGCTTACACAGATTGGGGTTTACAATTGTCCATTTTCCCTACAATTGCTAATGCTTCTTCTTCAGTGTATACTTAGCCTAGTAAGTGAATTTTTGGGTAAATGATTTCTTGATCTTCCTTTTTCTCCTTTGTGGTTGTGGCAGCTTGAGCAAACTGTTTCTCACCTCAGCCGTCCACCTCAGTTTGCTTATGCAAACACACAGTTATAACTCATTAAGTCATGCATATATAGTCACAAAAACAATGAAATGGAATTGTAGAAAGAAACAAACAACAGTAGAAATAGCTCTAATTTATCAGACATCATCATCATCATTTTATATAGTGCTGAGCTGGGCACTTAATTTAAATAGACGTTGTCTCTGCAACCTAGGAATTTATGAAATAAAACATAAATAACATACTCTCATTCTATTCCAAGAGGAGAAGAATATAGATTTACCCTGTGGGCTTCCTAATTAAATCTAAGCATTAGGACTGTAAGATAAACTTGTCATTAGCTTTATTCCATATCACTTTTCTTCTTTTTGACTCTTGCCCTCTATCACTCAATAATTTAAGAAGACTTTGGGAATGAGAAGGCCTACAGAAGGTATCAAAAAGGCAAATGTCCTCAAATATTAAATAACATGAAATAATGGAAGCTGAGACAAGACTAGAAAAAACAGACACATGGATGATGTGGAAAAGGATAAAAGTCTCTTTTATAAACCAAACTAGATAAACAAGACAAGTTAAAAGGTACTGTTTGCATGAGCAAATAATCAAAAAGTGTAAATTAAAGCCAAGAACACAAGAAGAATGAAGAATACTTAAAAAAAAATTATAATAGAGGTCATGGGGCTGTTTAACAAAATATTTTTTTTCTAAACAGAATTATGGCTCTACCGACTCAGCAAGAAAGGCCAAATTAAGACAAATCTTAAATAATTCAAACCTACACTATGTAAATAATTGAAACATTTGGCTTAAATTGGAATCTTCCAATACCTTTATTTAAAGGTGAAATGTTGAGGGGCGCCTGGGTGGCTCAGTCGTTTAAGCATCTGACTCTTGATTTCGGCTCAGGTCATGATCTCACAGTTCATGAGTTCAAGCCCTGCGTTGGGCTCTGTGCTATCTCAGCGTGTAGTCTGCTGGGAATTCTCTCTCCCTTTCTCTCTGCCCCTACCACACTGATGCTCTCTCATTCTCTCTCTCTCTCAAAATAAATAAGCTTAAAAAAATAAAAATAAAGGTGCAATGTTGAGTAGCAGTAGCATACAAGTGCTGCACAACAACTTGCTAAGAAGCAGAGCAAGTACCACAAATAGAATCCTCCCCACTTGAAAGGACACAGAAGGTAAGGCGTAGCCAGTGATCTGGCTACCCAATCACTGACCAGATCTAGTTTCATGACTGATCCGGATGTAATAGGTTTAAAGATACATGTTTCACTAGGTTCTACAGTTGCTTTAATTTTACACTTTATTTTGTGCCAAGCCCTTACAGGAACATTGAAGCTACCACTTTGCTGACTAACGTGTGGTCTTGAAATGCTTAGATATGCAACCACATTTGATATTTTATTTCACTTGATTTAATTAATTTAATGCTATTCTATTGTAAGTCCATATGGTAAATAACATATTTTTCAAATCAGCCAAATGAGTACTTAAATAAAAGATTGATGTCACTTTAATTTCAATGTTAATAGGTATTTGACAAATATCTATTGATTATCTACTATGTGCCAGCCAATGGGACTAAAATTCTTTACCTAACTGTTTAATAGGGATAACATAGGGAGAGTCTTGGTTTTTTTTAAATGTTTATTTATTTATTTTGAGAGAGAGAGAGAGAGAGAGGAGGGGCAGAGAGTGCTTTGCCAGCACAGAGGCCAATGTGGGGCATGATCTAAAGATCATGACCTGAGCCAAGACCAAGAGTCAGATGCTTAACGGAGCCACGGAGGTGCCTCCATAAGGAGAGTCTTAAAGAGTCAGGGTGAGTATGCAGTACTTTTTCAGATTAAAATACTACAAACTTTCCAATTACCTGACTATTACTTGGCCAGTGCTCTGAGTGGAAAGTACAGCCCTTTATCACTGTGAAACACTGGAAGTATTGCTTCACGGCTAACACACAAAGTGAAGGTCAGAGTAGCCAAGTCAATACTTGTTTGAGCACGTGCCTCAGGGTCAAAAAATTCACAATGAAATTAATGTATTCACTGTTAGTTGAATTAGCAACAATGATATTATTTTCACTTAACTTCCAAACTGGACAAATCAAAGTGAAAAATATTAAAATTCAATAAAAACATGATTTAGGGGTGCCTGGGTGGCTCAGTCGGTTAAGCATCTGACTTAGACTCAGCCCATTATCTCACGGTTCATGGATTTGAGCCCTGCTGATAGCTCAGAGCCTGGAGCCTGCTTCAGATTCTGTGTCTCCCTCTCTCTCTGCCCCTCCCCAACTTGCACGCGTGCGCTCTCTCTCTCTCAAAAAAAATGAATAAACATTAAATTTTTTTAATAAAATAAAAACAAGATATAAAATAATTGATTAAAATAACTGAACAAATGATTTCCATGTGAACTTTTCTCTTGAGACCTCTCTGATAGCATAATATAAAAGACTGAAAATGAAATACAAAAGCATTTATGAGACAGGGAGAGAATCCACTAGATGAACATTTTCTTCTAGATTTAGGTCCATGTATAATAACAAAGGTAGTTCAGCAATAGAGGACAATCTCCTTTAACGAGTAGCAACAGGGTTACAGTACTCCTATTTGGAGGTTAAATATCCCCATCTTAAATCACAACAATTTCCTGATCATCTGAGGGAAGGAAAGGAGAAGACAGGGAACTATAATTATCAAAAACATGAGAGAATATCTAAACACAATAATCCATAAATTTTGCTATATAATTATGAAACAAAATCACAGCTCCATTATGTGACTGCATACACATCTGCACATTTAGGCAAAGTGCACACCAATAACAAAGATAAACTCTGAGCTTCATCTGATGCATCCTCTTCTTCTGTCTTGAAGCCTTTACTTATGACCTAGGGTGGGGTGAGGCAAGGGCATTAAATCTGAGGAGGGGGCATTGCAAAGAGTCCTAACCCAGCCCTGCCACTACAAAGGGGTCACGAGGAGAAGCCTTTATTTCCATCAGCCCCTGATCAATTTCTCCATCATTAATTCTCTTGGCAGAGGATGAGAAATGAGTTGACTTTTGACATTTTAATGAAGTTAAGGCACCCATCATCCAGTCACTTCAGTGCTTGGTCTTGTTTAAGGAATATATTTCATTTTGGGAATATTTTGCCTTAGAGGAAGTATCATTAACCAGTCAATTGTGGACCCAAATCAGGTTAATTCTGGAGCTCCAGTACAAGCTACCTGATGCGCCTTCAGATCCTTTCTCAATATAGATGATTAAGGAGTCATTGGAAATCATCAGCATGTAGAAGACCTTTTCTCTATTCTCTCTCTCTTTTTTTCCCATCTTACAACTAACAAGAGCAAATATGGGATATAAGGAAATGAAAGAATCTCTCTCTCAGTATGAGCTTAGCGACACACGCATCTAAAGTAATATGGCTCCAGGGTGGCAAACCAGAACTGGCTCAACCCAGGGCAGCGGTTGTCTAAAATACCCCTAGTGAACACTTTGAAATAAGGGTCATTCCCTCTAAGCCACAGCAGGTTAGCAGAGTAAAGCTTTATCTGTTATGAGAATTCCTATGTCAACTTCAGTGAATGCCTACTCCCAGGGGCTGTTCTGCCACAGAACAAAAGTGATGTCATGCACCTCACAGCCAGCTCAATGCAGGGAGCTGGAGGCTGATGCTCTGAGAACCTGGTATTTACAGCTCAGCCTTGCCAGCACCAATGAGGTACGCAGAGCAGATGTTATTTTCCTCATGTTTTTACACTCGTTTGGAAAGAAAGATTTTTCTGTTCCTCTTCCAAATGTCTACCACATTTGGCTCTTTATTAGCTATTGTTACATATTCTGTGTAGTAGCCAAGATTATTATGATGATAGACCTTTATTCACAATGTGAGTTAAAGTACATTAACTCGGGTCAATGATCAGCGGTCTGTCTTTATTTAGACATAATTTTGACGTCTTAGAAGATACCTCATCCTTGACATACGTCTTATTATTTCCCCTCAGAGAATAAGAACAACTCATAAACAAGAGATAAAAGCAAGATTTGTGAATCATTTTCCAAATGGGGGTGGGGAGAGAAAGATCACATTAAAGGGATGCCATTTTTTCGTATTGTTTGTTATACTCTTTTTGTAAGTTGGATTCTTGGGAAGAAAAATCTGCTTTCATATAGTAGCTTAGAACTAATAGTTCCTCTAAGAGAATAAAAGTCAAACTACCTACCCCCTTACCAAGTAACTTAAAAACAGAAAGAGATTTGGACACTAGGAGAATCTCATGGATCAGCTTTTCCATTTTCTTAAGGAGACATAAGAATATTATATTTAATTGAAAATATCAAATAGACTTTTTCAACATCAATATTTTACAAAAATAAAATGTTTTTTAAAGATTTATTGTGCATTGAAAACATACTCTTTGAAGTGGGAGATTTTGTGAGCAATAAAGGACACATTGAACATAATACCAAAAATTTTCCTTTGTAAAAATCGCATCTTTTTTTAAGTTTATTTATTTTGGGGGGGGGGAGAGGGAGAGTGCATGCAAGCAGGGGAGGAGCAGAGAGAGAGAGGGAGAGAGAGAAAGGGAGAGAGATAATCCCAAGCAGGCTCCACGCTGACAGTGTAGAGCCAGACACAGGGCTTGAACCCACAAACCTCCAGATCATGACCTGAGCTGAGATCAAGGGTCAGATGCCCAACCAACTGAGCCACTTAGGCACCTCAAAATCATATCTTTAGACCCTCCCCCACCACTGCCAAGTAATCAAGGAATCGCACATTTCTTCTTTATTTTTCAGATCACTTAAAAATAGACAAAGAATTTTATGCTCAAACAATTCTAGATCTTCCTGAAATCAGGATTGCCAGAGAAATTGTTAAAAAAAAAAAAGCAATCATCATCAGTATCTGACCAGAGTATCTGTTTATTCTCTTAAATGTAAAACAGAAACAAGTGGTCTTTTTAAGATACTCGATGCACTAAAAATAACCATGCTGTAGGAACCAGACTGTTACCACCACAATCAAAGCTACTTCTTATGCTCTTAAATGCAATTAAGCCACAGAAAAAAATTACCATGAAATGTGAGGCTAAAGGACTGGAGTTGAATATTGCTTTCCACTGTTAAGAACAGCCTATTCTATCAGCCCTACTATGAGCATTCAGGGATATGCTACGTCATCAAGAACATACGATATGCCCTTGATTTATCTAAGCAAAATAATAAACGTGGCATCACTGTCACACTTTATGTTCAATAATTAGTGTCCATGTTTTAATTACCATTACTCTAAGATACTTTAAAGATCAATCAGAGCACATAACACATAACATGCAATATTGCTCTTCTTGAACATTCTTTCAAGTATTTTCTTTGGCAAAATGAACAAAAAAGCCTACACCAGTTTCTCTTAAACATCACCAGTATTAATGTAATTCAAATTCTCACCCAGTTGCTCCTTACCCTAGACTCACCTCATTCTCCATTAGTGCTCTAATTCTTACTTTATTAGAGCAGAATAAGCGTATCATTCAGAAGCCATTGAGCCTCGATCCTAAGAGTGCCCTTGCATGGAATCAATATGAAGTGCCCTGCTATTGGTAAGACGTTTGATAACACAGAAGTCAGTTAAGGATACCTAAGCCACAACTGTTTTCCACGATTTAGAAGGGCAAAATGTTAACGATACTAAAAGTCTTCCTTTACATTGCAAAATTATATTCTATATCTGTATCTCAATTTTCAATGCAATTTTACATACAACTGTGCCATTGATTACCTCTCACCTCCAAATCCACTGTCTACACTCTACCTCGTGATGCTGGGACTGAGCCTCTCAAAACCATAGTCTTGTTTTTCCAGCTGGCTCTACGCTAGGCTCTTCTACCAGGAAGTGCTAGTTGGAGACTGAGAAAGCTGCAGGAGAAGGAAGGCTGTCCTTCCCGTGGGCCAGTCTTCTTGCAGTTCCAGAACATCACTCGACTTATACTTCTTTACACAGGGAGCAACTGTTCCTTTCTGTAGCATACACCGAAACCAGTGTGCAATGAGTGCAACATCTGCAGCCCTACTGAGCCCTCTCAGAGATGGGAGCGCGAGCCTGCCGGTGTTCCCTCTACAGAGTGGGACATTTGGTCCAAGCTCATTTTAGCTCTCCTGCTCCTTGACTCCAAGGTTCTATATTTTAGTAACTTCAAACTCATTCCTTTGTTCTTCCAGCTCTTGAAATGGCTGCCACCTCCTGTAGTTTCTACCTTTGTGATAGTCTTATCCCATAGAAACATTATGCCTACTTGATCACTTATATTCAGTTCTCAATATGTGTTCACTCTCTATGGTCAAATAATGGGTGTGGTCTCTGTCTCTGGATTGGGTCCTGATTGATTCAATGACCCTACATGGGCAGGGAGAGCTGGCATTATTGTCCTTACTTCACAAAATAACATCTTAACCCTGGGAAAGAAAAGCCTGGAACTTGAACTCCCATCTTCGAACCCCAATCTTGGCATTCTTTCCATCAAAAATGCTTCCATGTATCAACCGAATCCCAGTACTTCTCATAGATACGCTGCATATACAACGGAACAACATAGGTAGAAAGTATATAAGGTGACCCAGATGAATACGGCTATATAAAGTCAGATTTTTATACAAAGTCCCAGGTTAATTTTTACAGAAAAGTTCTTTAATTTCAACCCATTCTAAAAAATTTTCAGAGTTTAGGCTAAGATGTATTTTCGTTCTTATAGTATAACAAACAAGCATGATCCATTCAATTTGAGCCCATTGAAGAATGTCAAAACCATACTTGTGAGCTCATTATTTTCTATGTAGCTTTAACAGTGGAATTGCAAAAGCAAAAGCAAACTACTAAATAAAACGTAGCTCTCAGTATTGCATTTGCTTGCTGCCAAATATTCTATAAATATAAAAACAGATCCTGGAAGCTGCTGTTTAAAATGAAAGTAATGAATATTTCCTGATGGGGCGTTCGGCAAGATTTTCCAGACACGGGCTTCCTTACTCTTGTTGGCCAAGTAGTATGTTTTTTCCTCCTGCCTGTTCAGTGAATGTGCTTCTAAAAGCTGCTTTGTGTTCCTGTAAATTATAGGAATTCCTTTACGATAGGCCCTGGCAGCAAAGCCTAATCAAGTTGAAGAAAGCACCACAAATACTTCCCAAGTGGCCTTCTTCCAAAATTGGCAGCATTAAGACAGCAGCAAAAATGTAAAAACAGAAACTACAAAAGCAAATACATCAACTTTTCTTCTTCCCTCATTTCTTTCTAGATCCCCAGGACTGAAAAGCAAAGAAAAAAAGATTAAAAGTACAATTGCATCTGTACTACCTATGCTATATAAATATATTAAAATATTCTATGAGATGAAATTCTCACTATGAAAGATATAGAGGGGCACCTGGGTGGCTCAGTTAGTTAAGCATCTGACTCTTGATTTTGGCTCAGGTCATGATCTCATAGTTCCTGAGTTTGTGAGATTGAGCTCCATGCCAGTCTCCACAATGACAGTGCAGAGCCTGTTTGGAATTCTCTCTCCCTCTCTCTCTGTCCCTCCCCCACTCCCTCCCTCTTTCTCTCTCTCAAAATACACAAAAGTAAAAGCAAAACATAGAGATAAATATAGATATTACTTTCTACACTAGAAAATATTCCCAAGCCATATGTTCTTATGTCTCACCAGGAATTTAACAAATTCATCTGCTAATGTAATATGATCAAACTTCATTTCTCTTTTAGTGGCTTATGGCATATCACTACCAGGGAACAAAGTAAGAAATGAGAAAACTAACAAAAGAAACCCTTCCAGCTCTCTTAATTGCTGACAATTAATTATATACCTATGAAAGAGCAACCCCCCCCCCTTTTGTAGTCCCAACATTGTCAGGATTGGCCATTGAGAAGCTGATGTTAAATGACCATATCTGAGTTGCCTGTGTGAGTTGATGGACACCGCCCACTGCATTAGAGGCAACATCCTACAACGGTGATGTGCCAAATTATCCATGGAAGCTTTAGCCGATGACAAGCAGCCTATTCGATTATGAACAGAGTAGCTTGGTAATATAGCTCCCAGTTCATTGCTCTGTAGATAACCAAACCCCCATTTACTTGACTTCAGAGATTATCAGATACCTTAGACCACAGAACCCAAATGTGCTAGCACTGAGCACACATTCAACAGTTACAAACTAAATGTATTTTTTTAATGTTCATCAAAAAAGAAACATCAAAGTATCTATGTCTTCCATCTTTAACTGATGAGATACAATTGTGAATATGCTACCTACATCCTGTTAAAATCTCTAAAGGTAATGAATAGATATCATGCCAATATTTTCATCAGGGAATTATCAAGACCTTAAAAACACTAAGACCCATATACTGCAGTTTTGTTTTTTGTTTTCATTTTTTTTAAGTTGTGTGTATAAATATTAGCCTCTAGGGGGAACTCTAGGCTCTTTACCTTAATTTTCCCAAAGGCTAAATCAGGAAAAGAGGAGAAATCTCCATTCCCCTAAGAGGAAATGATCTGGCTAGTCGGATTCCAGGACATTGACGGGACCATGTTTTGTACGACTGGAGCTTTCAGAGGGTTTCTAAGTCAGCATAAGTGATTATTTCTCTCTTCATGCTCTCTACTCCTTTTCTATGGCAAGCAGGCTGAATCACTGCCCTGGCAAACTCCACCCTGCACCTCCACCCCCACCTCTGTATGTATCTATATATGTACCTATACATATACATACACACATATACATACATACACATGCATATTCAGGTGTACCCGGGATTATCCAATTATTGCCTTTGCTCAGCTATCCATTTCCAATTTCTTGAGGGGAAATATCATGCAAAGAAATAGTCAGCACTACTGCTCCCCTGGCCATCATATCATAGCACTGTAGACCTTTTCCTGATTTCTAATAGTATGCAGGGAGAGTATAGGGTGTTTATTTTTAAACTGCACAGAATACCATTAACTAGTTTTGTGAATTTGGGCATATCCTCTTGCTCTACGAGTTCCACTTTCCTCACTAAATGGTTTCTAAAGTACCTTCTGGCACCAACATTTTATGTATTTTTACCTTTATCAAATTACTTCCAATGCTAAGTGAAATTTTTTTCAATAACTCTTGGCCATCTAAGTCATTTCCCCACTGGGTGATTTCACTGACCTAATATCACTCAAGGTCGTACAGCAAAACCCAAAATATCCAGTAAACACATGAGAACTAAAATCAAGTGCATGTGACTAGTCAGCTGCAGAGACCTGGAAAACAACAGCCCAAAACAACCTAAACAGAAACATCTCAACAGCAAAGTCATAGTCTGCCTTTAATCCAGCATATTGGGTAATGTGTGACAGGTCCTCTTAGAGCCTTGGGACAGGGGCTCAGCAAATATGCATGCTGACTCTTACACCTAAAAATGCAGTGGAATGCACAGATACTTTGCACAAATCATCTTCCTGACTCTACCAGCAGCTTTTCATCCATAAGCACAGGGCAACTCAGAACAGGTTTGGATAAGCACAGCCCATCTATATGTAGGAGATATAAGCTTTTCACAGGAAAAGCAGAGGAGGAGGATTCTTGTTATCCCATATACTTAGAACTCTCACTCATTTCCATTTTGTAACTTTTATCTATCCTGGACACTCAAGTAATAAACTTGCCAGAACAATTCAGGGAAAGGAAAAAGAAGAAAATTAGAATCATGAATTTCAATTCTTCCAGAAAATCCAACTATCAAAATTAACTGGCATTATGAAATACAAAGCAAAGAACAATCTTAAATGCATTAAATCCAATGCCCTCATATCACTAATTAGGAAACTGTAACTCAGAGAGGTCCAATCTTCACCACAATGATCTTTATTTTGGGTTGACCTTAGATGCTATTAGATGAGTGGGAAATTCTGCATGGGCACCCTCCAGAGTTTAAAGCATCAAGCTAGGGGCACCTGGGTGGCTCAGCTGAGTAAGCATCTGACTTTGGCTCAGGTCATGATCTCGCGGTCTGTGAGTTCAAGCCCCGCGTTGGGCTCTGTGCTGACAGCTCAGAGCCCGGAGCCTACTTCAGATTCTGTGTCTCCCTCTCTCTCTGACCCTTCCCTGCTTATGCTCTGTCTCTCTCTCTCTCTCTCTCAAAAATAAATAAACATTAAAAAAAATTAAAGCATCAAGCTAAATAAACCCACCTACATAAGCCTGGTATGTCAGTTACCCATTTCGGCTTAAAAAAAATCTTGATATTTAGTTCCTTATAACATTAATTATATATTATTTCTCATGATTCTGTGAGTGGACTGTACAGTTTTGTTCATCTTATCTGGGCTCACTCATGAAGCCCAGTCAGCTGGATGCTCGGCAAGGGCTATATGCTCTAAAATACCCTCACTCATGTGCCTAGGGCCACAGCTAGGATGTCTGCAACAGCTGTAACATCTAGGACTCTCTCTCCATGTGATCTTTCATCTGGGCTTTTTACATAATGCTCAAAGCATTCCAAGAGGACAAAAGTAGAAGTTGTGAGGCCTCTAGAAATAGAGGTTCAGAAAGCCCATTAAGTCACTCCTGCTGGATTCTGGTCAAAGTAAGTCACAAGGATGGGGCAGATTCCAAGGGTGGGAAAATAGACTCCACCTCTTTATAGGTGGAGCTGCAAAGATTCTGTGTCCTATATAATCTACCAACCCAAGACAGAAGAGGTTAAATTAGATGCAAATTTGATTTCCTTTGTTTTCAATAGAATATATCCTTAGGGACAGAGGTCATTGATTGATGCTTTCAGATCATTCATTAGTTTGAATTCTAACAAACAGAAACCATGTCAATATTATGCTTCTGTCCAATTTCTACATCATAACTGGCACTCAATAAACACATAATCATAACAATAGGGACAGAAGTGTACGCAGGCAGGTTTCACCGAAAATAAACCAGATTTGGTAAGTTTATTTATTAAACACATATTCTTATCTATTGTGAAAAGTAATGACATTCTCAGCTGAAGAAAGCAATTACAGTTCTGCCCAGAGAATCTTTATATTACAACACAAAAGAGAATCTAAAGTTTCTGGCAAAACTAAGACATCCAAGGTAGGCAGTGTCTAATCGTGCAAACTTTATGATACCATTCAGCATACCAGAACATGGGGCTAGGAAAATCAAAGGTTTTACCCTTAAACCTTTGTCAATTAATTTCATTGACAGAACCCCTTTTTATATAAAGACAGTCTTGATCAATCCTACTACTACTGATCCTTTCTTAACCTCAAGAGAAACGGACAGTATGATACAATAAGATGCATACTCTTTTAAATGTATCTATTTTCACAGGTACTGTAGGACTACAAATATGAGAACTATGCAGTTTTATTCTCCAGAATGTTTAAGGTTGTAAGGGCAAAAAAAAAAATAGGACTATTCACACAATTAGTTGAACATGTATGAGATGATACAGTGCTGGAGAAAAGGGACAAATTACAGCCCAAGTTCGAGGGAAGAAGATATTACATTAAGGGATCTAAAATATGTACAAAGGTGGTTATATTTGCACTAAATCTTTACATATAGGGTAAGATTTTTGCCAGGACAGATGGGGAGGAAGGAAGTCTAGATAGAAGGGAAAGGGGAGAGGGGCGCCTGGGTGGCTCAGCTGGTTGAGCCTCTGACTTCGGCTCAGGTCATGATCTCACCTTTCCTGAGTTCCAGCCCCACGTTGGGCTCTGTGCTGACAGATCAGAGCCTGGAGCCTGTTTCGAGTTCTGTGTCTCCCTCTCTGTCTCTGTCTCTGTCTCTCTCTCAAAAATAAATAAACATTAACAAAAATTTAAAAAAAGGGAGAGGGGAGAGCAGTGAGTTAATTAAACAAACAAACACAAATGAGTGATTGGTTTCATAAGGATGTAAGGTCTAAAAAGAAAAAATTCATGAGAAAAAAGAGCATAAATGTAGCTTACAGACAGATTATAAAAGAATTTACCTTACTTTAGAAGGTAAAGGGGAGCTGAAAATAAAATAACTAGAGAGGTATTTTTAAGAAAATCTTTCTGATAGCATTGAATACGGTTGATTACAGAAGAAATGAATGGTTAGGAAGAGAGGTTAGGCACCTACCAGAATAAACTAGATGAAGATTCTAAAGGCAACAACCATGAGGAAAAAAGATCAAGAACAACAATAGACAATTCACACGTGTAAGACGACATATGATCTCCAAGACAGGGGTCAAGTAAGGAAAGAATATAAATCTTACACTAATGTTTGAAATGAGGAGGAGACAATGTGAGGAAAACATAGTCAGCTTCACCATTTTCAATTATCTAGACCCTAGTTCCTAGAGAATGATGTTATGCTTTGATAGATCACCTGATGAGTCTGGGGACTTCACTATGATCAGTACATGACAGCGGTGACAAAGCATGGAAAGGAAAGCAAACTGCAGCATTGGAGCAGCTGAGATGACACGTACGACTTCGTGGGAGAATCCAGTCAGCATGGTTTCACAAATTTCTCCAGCCATAGTCAGTACTCTAGGAAGATGAAAGTACCTAAACAATGGAAATTATCCAGGCTGAAAACCAGAATGAATCAAGTAGAGGAGGCACAAGAATCTAGGGTTTTGCTGAGTATATGATTGAAAACTCTCATTCTATGGTTGTGGCTGAGAAAGGAGACACAGGGAGCCAGATTGAGAGGGCAGACTGAGCAGGCAAGTGGGAGCAGGTGGAAGTGCTGTGGATCCTGGTTCAAGGGGAAAGCAAAGACCAGGCTCTGTAGCCCTGATGAGGAGCTGGAGGTGAAGAGGCCGAGGCAATCATCACCTCTCTCATAAGCAATGCACAAGGCGGGGGGGGGGTCAGGCAGTGCTCATGACTCATGGCTTTCTACTCAAATATCATCTACAGGCACCTCACCTTTCTGTAGGAAAGCCCTCATATTCATGAACATAATATGGGCATTTTTGCTGTCCTTTCCGGCATTAGCATCTTATCATTTTGTGCTTTAGTCTATTGTAATTTTTTATTTCCTGACCTCTTAACTAACTTGTAATTAATGTCAAACACATAGACAACTAGAGAGGATAAAAAAACATAATATAGCAAATATCCATAAACCTACCATTAATCTGATAACATTTTGCCATATTCGATTTAGTCCTACTTTTTAAAGAAAGATACAGATAAACACATTACGTTTTTTGTGATTCCTTTCTCAATCCCATTTCTCTTCCTCCAATTCCAAAAATAGTAACTATCCTCCACTTAGTTTTTATTGTTCCCATGCTTGTTTTACATCTTTAGTAAATATGTGTGCATCTGTAAGTTTTTATTTTAGATGTCTTGGTTTTTACAATGTATGTAAAGAGTTCATTCATTTTTAACTGCCCTAATACTATGGATATACAATTTATTTATTCATTTTATGAGATATTCATTTATATCTCTTGTAATTTTATACTAATACAAAACAAAAATGCTGCAAAGAAATTTTAGGAGACTGTGTGACAACCCCGCTTGAACATTATAATTATGTAGAGAGTTCAAAATCCAGATCTAGGGCTATGCCAGCCATTCTGTTTTAGATCATGACAAACCTACAAAATGATCATATTTATAGGGTGCAATAAAGAGAAGAGGTTGCTCATAGATAGTCAAAGTGCACCAGTCACTTCTGCCTCACCAAACACACCTGGCCATTCTAAGGGCTGAGAAGAATCAAATCTCAATGGATTGAAAACCTTTCCCAATTTCTAGCACAAGAATGTGTAGGTAATACTGGCTGAGCAGCTTTGCTCTAGAGCAAAGATTCTCAAATTTGGCTGCACATTAGAATCTACTGGGGAGCTTTAAAAATCTGCTTATGTCCAAGCTATACTAGAGACCAATTAAGTTATAACACTAAGCAGTCAGATCAAGACATCAGCACTTTTTTAAATCTCCCAAATGACTCCAACATTCAGCCAAGGTTGAGAACCATACTGAGCAGCATCTCCCAAACTCTCCTGATTATGACATGGAACACCTGTTGCCAGTGCATTTCTCAAGGCCCCAAACTCTTGAGTTGTGAGTCTGGGAAGCTGCATGCTTAAAGATGCCTCAGGTATATACCTAGAAACAGAATTGCTGTGTCTCAACTGAATAGTGGTGAGAAAGCTACGTTAGAGCCAAGCAAGTAATCTTGCCTTTCCAAATAACATCCTTGTCTAAGTGGCTGTTTTGACCTATTGACATCAGTGATCAGCCTGTATAGAATTGGAAAAATCAGTTGAGATCCCTCAGAAAAGGATCCCAGTTGAGTGTCATTAGCCTTCTGAGGGGCTTCATATAGTAGCTGTTGCTGGCGTTGTTACATCACACTCCACGTGCATCTACCATATTGCCCATTGTGCTGGGAAATAACTTTTGAGATTCCAGCCATGGTATTCTTTTCTACTTTGTTGAAAAGGTGGCAAAGAGGACTGATAAAGAACAGGCTCTGGAACCTGTCTCTTTAATTGTCTTTGGTCTCCACTAGCAACTAAGATGCGTAACCCTAGGCCACACACTCAACGGAACCACGCCTTGTCTCCTTCATTTGTAAAAATATGTCACAAAAATGATAGTACCCACCTACCCTCATGTTATTGTCATGAAGATTAAATCTATAAATAATTAAAATGCCTACAATTTAAGTGCTTACAGAGGTAAGTTTTACTATGATGACTATTACCAGTTTGCATTTTCCAGTTCTCCCTTCACTTCGGTATTCTCTCATGTTTATCACCTGGAATTCTTCCCATTTTCACCCATACAAGTTCCTTTATTCTTACTGATTGTAGCAATGGAAAAAGAAAGTAGCAAAAATACCAAAATTATGAAACCTTTTATCAGATAACAAATCGCTATGTATGTTTTCCAAAATATATTAAGTACCTTTCTCTCCTTTTTTGTCAACACCATGTAAATAACATTGAAGAGTTCTTAACTCAAAAATAATACCTTGACTGTATCTACTTTAGTTTAAGCTTTGTGCTATCCTGATTCAATTTTTTTCAAGGATCTCTGGATCTTGGTATCCCATAACCTACTGTAATCACTTGTTGTAGAAGCTAAAATAACCCTCTTGGGCAAGAAATTCATTTTCATGTCCAAGTTTATTTGGTTATGCTTAACTTTTAATGCCATTTTCTCTAAGTTTGGATTGTGTGGCCATTTAAAAAAAATGGGACTTGTGATAACTATCATTACTTAGTATTTATTGTAGAAAGAATTCCAAGTCTTTAAAAAATATACTAGAATGTTAGAATATGTTTTCTTTTGAGTTACATTTCATATTATAAGAGGAGCTTGTCAAGAAATAGTAAAGGAAATGTTATTTGAGGTAATTGTAATCATAAAATGACCCCCAAGACAGATACTGAGATCAGGATTCTTGTAACATGTATATGAATTCTGGATCTAGTGTTAATATAAGCATATTTCACACATACTGGTAACTAAGCTAATAATTTCAAAGGCTGCTATCTAGAAGGATGAATAAGCAGCCAATCTAGCAGATATAAAACAGGTGAAGTTATAAAATTTTCTCACTCATGATTATTAACAATATTTACTACTTTGTCTTCCTGAGAAGCAGCTGGTCATCTAAAGCCATCCGTATTTTTGTGCTGGATAGAAAGGTGTCAACAGTCAAGGTATTTAAAAATCATCACTATAGGAGCAAACATATTTGGAACCTGAGAAATTCACAGAAACGCATCCTAAAAATATATCTCAGACATTTTTATTTTCAAAGACTATTTCCTATTACAATGCCAACTGTAGTTACTGATACACTGAAAATAATTAATACTATAATCTGGCTGTGAAGAATTTAGGTCATTTTAGTGATGGGATAATATCTATGTTAATTCTACAAATCCCACAGGACCAAGGTCAGAGATCTACATACTACAAGAAAGGAAAACATAATTTTAGATAACAGTTAAAGATGATGATTATGGTAACTACAATGCAATGGAATACTTTTTAATTATGTCAGTTCACAAAAAAAGTGATTTCATTTGTAAAATGTCAGGTGGAAAACGCAGACTCCAAATCCAATAGCCATGCAAATAGTTTGAAAAACCTACGAAAGTGATTAAAAATCTATATTAGTACCTTTCTTGTAGAAGCTGAGTTTACACCAAGGGTATATATTTATACATACACATCTATGTGGTTGTTATTTCATTTCGTTGGTGTATACATGTCACTTTTTGTGTACATCCTTTGAGTGTCATCCTTGATATCCTCTCTTTACCTAACCACTTTATCCTATTGTTTCCTAAGTCTATAATTGATTTTGTCTCTTAAGGATATCTAAAATACAACCACTTGTCTCCATTCCACTGCTGCTCTGCTGGTCCAGCCATCACCATTTGTTCTACTTGTTCATTCCTAACCTCCTTTAGTCCATATTACATATAGTAGCTAGAGTGATCATTTAAAAATACATATAGAATTATGTGTCTCTCTACTTAAAGCCATTTGGTGGTTTCCTAACTCAGATAAAATTAAATTAAAATATCATCAAGACTCCTATCCTACTGTATGGCCAGCCTAATCTCTAGCAAAGGCATGGATAGTTTTGGTAGAACAGACACTGTGATTTGCCGTCTTCTGTTAATTTGCCACTTCTTCCTTACTACCAGAACTCCAGTTTTGTTAGGCGTGGCAATTTTCCCAGCTTTCCTTGTCATTTAGAGCTGGCCAGCAGATTTCAGTTGATGATATGTAAGTGGATGTATATGCTGAGGGACCTCAAGTTTCCAACTGAGTATCACTTCCTCAAAGACACTTTCCCCAATTACCCTTTATAAAATTAAATCTCCTCCTGTTAATATCTCAAAATCCAATTTCTTCTTAGCATTGATTACAGTTTTTAATCTGTTGGTTTGTTTGTGTCTATCTGACTCCTCTGCAGGTTCTGTGAGAGTAATGAACATTTATGCCCTATTTATTCGTATATATTGTCATCTACCACAGCAGTAGATAAATAGTGGGCATGAGAATGAATAAAATAATGAATTTTGTAGGTATTTATCAACATTATAAACTATATTTTATATCATTATGTCAACAGACTTTGGTCTTATATTTATTTTGTTTAAGGTATCATGCTCAGTGATGGGGGAAATATAACAGTAAATACAACATGACTTCAAAAAGTACCAGGTTAGTACAAAAGAATAACATATACACAAATAACCCTAAAGGCAGCAGGTGATATAAACATGCAATAGATACTACAGGAGTTCAGAGGAAAGAGAGATCCCTAATGACTGGAGTGTAGGAAGGTCTCCTGGGAGCATGCCTAACTTGACCATGAAGTTGAGGATTATTATTTCAATGGAGGTAGAAGATGAAGGTGAGTGAGTAGGAGAAAGGCAGACCAGAGTGAGAAAGCTAAAAAGGCATTTCCAGAATTGCAGGTTGTAAGTAAGAAACTTTAGTAGCTCATAGAAAAGAAAAAGAAAAGAAAAGAAAAGAAAAGAAAAGAAAAGAAAAGAAAAGAAAAGAAAAGAGAAAGGAAAGGAAGGGAAAAGAAAAGAAAGGAAAAGAAAAGAAAAGAGAAAGGAAAGGAAAGGAAAGGAAAGGAAAGGAAAGGAAAGGAAAAGAAAAGAAAAGAAAAAAGAGAAAAGAAAAGAAAGGAAAGGAAGGGAAAAGAAAAGAAAAGAAAAGAAAAGAAAAGAAAAGAAACCATTCTATTTGTTTGCTTCCTATAACACTTTACCTTGAGGCAGCACCTGGTGAGGACCCAGTTTGGTCTAAGGAATAAGGGTGACTGTGCTTTAATAAGGCTGATTTAAGAAAATAAACTATAGATACATAAGAAAAAAGAGAGAGGAAACAAGATATGGTGTCTGGCACAAATTTAAATCTTCAGTAGATGTAGGAAGGGGCATTGGAGTAGTTAACACAAGTAAAAATTATGCATGCCCCTATTGGGAATCAATAAACAGAAAAGAAAAAAATCAGCCTTAAGGAGGAGAACACAGATGATTAAATATTTGACATAAAGGTAAAAGGAGAGAAATGTAAAAGTACAGATTTAGAATCAAATTTAGGAACCTGTAAGACAGTCTGGTATTACATGCACAGGTACATGTACACACACAGGCAACTGTGGCAAAATCCAATCACTATAAAAATGAATTACAGTCAATCGTCTATTTCACTTGTGTATATCAATCTTAGAAATTTCAAGGGCCGCTCTTCCAATGGTACCATGTAGTTAACCTAAATGGAAGGAATATGTGTGACAAGTACGTGTGCATACAGAAAAGTATAGGGATATATTATATATAATTACATGGGGCTTTATTATTTTGTATGCATATAAATTCATAGACACTCAGATATATTTCAGTCTATTATATGTCTCACAGACTGTTCTCACTTCTTGTGTACTTGACCCTCACAGTACCTCTGAGGGCTAAGTACTATCATTCTGCTGTACATTTTTCAGATATGAAAGTAAACATAAAGAAATGACATAAGTTGCCTAAAGATATAGAGTCAGATAGTGCTCAAAGCCAAGCAGAACTATGATTTCAAAACTCGGTGAGTCCAGGGATCTTTCTATTATTACATTTAGAACAGCACGAAGACGTCTCGTAGTGGGTGGAAGAATGATTAAGGTGGTGTCTCATATATAACACCGCCCTAGATTTATATATCACATTTCTTCCAAAGGGTTTTCAGATATTATCTCATTTGTCTTCCAACAACTCTGAAAGATAAGTAGGGGCAGGCAGGTTCATCTGCATTTCCCAAGATGGATTATCTGAGGCAGGGGAGGGGGAAGTCACCGAGAGCTGCTGAGCTCTGCAGCAATCAGACCAGAATCTGAGTGGCTGTTTTCCTCCCAACACTCTTTCTACTGAAAGAACTACCCCTGCATGGAGGTAGTAGGGGACAGGGTGTGAGGTTGGAGAGATTCCAGAAAAGAGATATAGTGGTTATTTCACTTTAGTCTTGCTAACATCTCTCTCTGGTGCCTCTGCCCACAGGAGTATGAGAGAACAGGTAACATGATCTTAAATGGGATTTTTCCTATTTCTCCAAATTACCAATTAATGCTTAATGCTAACAACATAAAGAATCTGAGTACCCCGTATTCTACAAAGAACTGCAAACAGTAAAGGCTTGTCATCTTAAGAGCTTTCTAAGCCAGGTGAAGTAGCTCTACTACCCGCAAACATCACTCCAGCTTCCTGACTTCCCTTACCTATTAAAAACCATAGGGAAAGGAGAGAGGAAAGGGGTAATGAAGAGCAATAGGTTCTTGGCCTCATGGGAAGTAAAACCTCCCCCTCGCTTATAAACAAGCTAAATAAATGGGATCTGAGAGAATCCCTAACAGAGACTAAGATTCTAGCACCTCGTTGGTTTCCCTTAGTGCAGGGTATCCCTGATTTTCCCTGTATCTAGTTAAGCAAAGGAAAAATAGATTGACAAAAGACCAAAGACCGAGACAGGTGATTTTAGTACTGCAGCTTGTACTTCCAGTATTTGGTTCCCATAGTTCAGTGCGCATCTTTGAAGAGAGCTCGATGGGAACCACCTTCCCAGCACCTCAAAGAAAAGGACTGCTAGCCAAGTGAGGGGCCTCAGATAGCAGGAGGCTATGGTGTACATGAACATGATCAGGTTCTAGAGATTGTGCAGAAGGGAGACCTCTCAACAGAGCCCTCCGGCAAATGCATGCCTGCTGCCCACCGTAGAGCCATAGCCCAGGAAGTAGTTGTAATCAACAAAGAGAAAGTTACAACAGCTGCAGTCAGGTAAGAGACAAACTATTCTTTTTCCTTTTTTTCTTTCTCCCCTCCTCAGTACATGAGGAAAAGTGGGGGGACAAAAGTGCCCAAAGGCAAGTTAACCAATCCTGCCCTGGGCTCCCAAGTAAGGAACTGGTAAGAGTGGCAAAGCAAGCCAGGCTCCCTTCCCGATAGATCCAGGAGCCCTGAGTCTGGCTCACGATGTTGGAAGGGAAAGTTTTGTATAACAAATGCAATTGGAAATTTCAACTGGATGGAATTTGAGTAATGGGAAATGACTTGAGAGTTATGGTATCTGCCTAGGATGCCGTTAAGGGATCCACTACCCAGCTGGGAAGAGGAATTTGACATAACACAATAGGGGAGCAAAGACTGGTGAAAAATAAAACCATTTCATGTTTGCTCCCCACTGAGCTGAGTCTTCTCAATAAACTAGACACACGCAGATGCAAAAATCAACTGAGACCATGGAGAAGGAAGGGCAGGTTTTAACAGCGAAAGAAGAATGTTATTTATGCTTCTCTACAGAGATGATTTACTAGAATACAAACAACCCATAAGTAATAGGCTGAAGACGTACAAAGAAGTGAGCATTTGCAGCCCTCCATTTTAGTGCAACCTGCAGTTTTCAGATTCCTACTTTTACACTCAGATGTGGGCAGTGCACATTGAAGAATCTAGAGAGGTTTACACTTGACACTACAAGGAACATTTATTTCAGACATGTGGCTACATCAATTAAATGCAATGTGTATTCACAACATTAGTCATTTTCACACAGCAGCTCATTATAATGCATGTGCCTTGCAAAAGCAGCCAAGATTCAGTGAGGCATAAAACCACAAAGCATCATTATAGATCATACATCACTGTTTTTATAAAAAAAAATATTAAATTTTTATAATGATTTTCTTCTCCAAATTACTAATACTCATCAAAATAATCATTTTCCTCACCTACTCGGGGTAACTTCCACTTGACCTTACATCCTGATTATATAAAATTTACCCTATAATTACCTTAATTCAACAATAGTTTTTAAAAGTGTCTTTCCATATTATAAAATGACAACTATAATTTTTGCATAAATATTATAGAATCAATGGCTCTATAAAATATTATCAGAGGGAGCTATTTCTAATTTAAAAAGAGTCATTAATTAAGTTTCTGCATGAGAATAACTAAAGTAAATCACCTAAATGAAAAAGAAGAAATAATGTGCAACATGATTATATAAATGGCCGTTTTAATGTTATGTAGGCAGATTGTCACTCAATAATCTATGTGCAGCTTAGCGTTATTACTCATGGTGTCTGATGCAATAAAAACAAGAAAATTAAGTGTGAATTCAATTCAGTTCAACTGAACAAGGATTTCTGTAACACATCCTAAGAGAGATACAATGTGCTGAGGGGTTGATGTGGACTCAGAAATGCAAAGATAAATAAAATATAGTCCATAAAGAGGAAAGAGTGGAATAAATTTTAACATCCTGAAGCTTAAAGGTATCACCATCAACATAATGTTAGGTAAAAAAAAAAAAAATCATATATATATACGAAGCAAGGAGCATTCGCTGCATCAGTCAAGGCCCTCTAAGAAACAGATGGCACACTTAAAATGGTTTATCTGAAGAGGATTAATAAAAGGAACCTCTTACAGAGGTGTAAGAGGGTCAAGAAGTGCAAAAAGGTCCCATGAAACACCAGGGAATGTAGCCACAGCAGTTGGTGTCCCCCTAGTGGAAAAGAAAAAGAAAGGACTTCATTTTCTGAGACCTGGTGACAGATGGGGCCAGGAGTATTGCTGAAGACTGGACAAGGACTCTGGAAAGAGAGGAAAGCAGCCAATTCTAGAAACTGAACGAGGGTAGGAGTGGGAATGGGGGCCATATGTGGTCAGATTTCTCTCTCTTGCTGTTCTCTTGATCTCTAGAAGAGATTCACATTGGCTGGACTCCATGTAAAGCTGAAAGCAAGAGAGCTCAGGTCCTAAGGTAGGGAGGCCAGAGCATGACAAAGTGTGGAGAATGGTTGTGGGCAAGTGGAGGCAACGCAAACAAAATAACCAGCTTATTTGTTAAAATGGAATTTAGAATATAGTAAATCACTTTTGTTAATCAATAATTTGAGATTTCAAAAACCTGTTTTGGCATTTAAATGAGATACAACATTGAATACAGAAAAATTCAGAGGTTTTGGAAGAAAGTGTTTTTTTTTTTTTTAACGTTAATTCACTTTTTAGAGAAAGCACACACACATAAGCAGGAAAGGTGCAGAGAAAGAAGGGGACAGAGGATCTGAAGCAGGCTCTGTGCTGACAGCAGAGAGCCCAATGTGAGGCTCCCAACGTGGGGGTCAAACTCATGAGCCATGAGATCATGACCTGAGCTAGAGCTGGATGCTTAACCAAATGAGCCACCCAGGCACCCCTGGAAGAATGTTTTAAAATACTCTAGTCCTTAAAGCATAAGACATCGTGACATGGCCAATCCACCTCAATAATCATCAATTAAAGAAATAAATGCCAGACATAAGCTTCCTTCTGCCTGGTGCTATTCAGAACAGGAAAATAGCTCTACACTTCTTTGGTACAAGAGCCATGTTATCTTCCTTAATTCAGTGCTGAAATGTTTATCTCCATCTTTCCTTGTTTTTGGAGAAAAAAAATTGTTACATGTTAGGCACTTAACTGACAAATTATTCTACATAGCTTTGGTGCTTCAGGAAACATATAGAAGGAAATACAGAGTGGTATAAAATGTAATGCATAATTCATAATAAGTGAAATATTTATATTAAGAACAAGCAGTGATTAAGTGCATTTAGGATTAGGGAAGTGAGAGTGAATTATTGAGGCACGGAGGGATTTACCCCAAATAATCACATTGTCACCGCTCTGTTAAGGAAGATCTGGTGGAGAGAATGAAATGTTAAGAGCTGTTTAATTTGGAGGCCTGGGAGACATTAAAATTGTTTTTTCTTATTAATTTAGTTTGAGAGAGATTGGGGGTGGGGGGAGAGAAAGAATTCCCAGCAGGCTCCATGCTGTCAATGCAGAGTCTAACACGGGGCTTGTACTCACAAACTGTGAGATCATGACCTGAGCAGAATCACGAGTTGAATGTTTAACCATCTGAGCCACCCAGGCCTGAGAGACTTTTCTTGATTATTGACACTTGGCTATGAACAGGCCCTTCCCAACAATACTTGGATTTTATGATATCACTGAGTTCCTTGAAATTGATATCCACAGTTTCCTTCATCAGTCAACTTCATGTTGTCATTTCTCATGACTCCATTCAAGAGAGGGACTGCATTTTTAATGTAAAGGAAAAATTGCGAAGGTTTTTGCCAGTGGGAAATGAGCAAGGCCGTGGTCCTTTCCATAAATGAATAGATAATGTTAATAAAGGGTCATAGCATGTTATGGACTTCCCTCTGAGTATACTGGTTGCACGTCTATCTCACAGGAACAGGCAGCACAGAATATCTACCCCCCCCGCCCCCTCGCCCCCCCCCCCCCCCCCCCCAGGAATCTTCTAAGGATTCTGGTCATGCTGGCTGCTTGACTGCAACAGTTTATGTCATGAGGCTTGATTCTCTGGGGGAGAATGTGTATATGTCAAAGGATATAAAAGGGGGATATAGATAAAATAACTACTCTGACACCTTCATAATGGTTACAAATATTAGTTCTTAATTATAATCGAGGTATGTGAAGATAAGAGAAATTTCTATCTTTTAGGTGATTCAATCTGAATAGAAATCATCACAGGAATGCAAAATTCAAATCATAACTGGCTAATTGCAGGTCTTTATAATTAACAATGTCTAATAATTAGTTCAGCATAATTTCATAAATAGCTATGAATAAGCCATAGTGTCCTTGACCCCTGCAGCATCCCTGTGCTGTGGCAGACTATCATTCAAAGCCATGTGATCTGAAAAAAATATTTATGGACCACCTGGAATTCCTAATTCAGAGAAATCCAAGGGTATGAATGTAGTAGATGTGAATTAAATTTAAAAGAATACTTCAGAATAATCCTTAAACCAACAACACTTTTGTTAACACAAGATGTCACGTCTATTTTCTCTCAGAGAATATGCTGATTGGACAAGGGATAATCTTCCTCAACCAACCTCTTCTTCTGAATCTCTATGAGAAAATTCTGTTTGCACCATGCTTTTGCCAACGTCCCTGGTTTTGGTGTCCAAAAATACTTTTAATTACTTCTTGTATCACATGAGAACCCAAGAGGAAATAGAATGTATTTTTATCCTGTTTCTTTTTTTTTTATTTTAATTTTTAGAAAATGAAACAGAGCATGCAAGCAGGTGAGAGGGAGAGAGAGAGAGAGAGAGAGAGAGAGAGAGAGAGACAGAGAGACAGAGAGAGAGGGGGAGGGAGAGAGAGATAGGGAGGGAGAGAGAGAATCCCAAGCAGGCTCCACACTCAGTGCAGAGCTGATGCCAGTCTTGATCCCACAACTTTGCGATTGAGACCCAAGCTGAATCAAGAGTTGGATGCTCAACCGAGCCACCCAGGTACCTCTATTTTTTTTCTGTTTCTTTATCATAAAATAGAATTATCTACATTTGGAATGCTTCTAATTTGTTTCTCTAGGATGAATGTCCTATATCTTTTTACTGATTAACATGTTAGTTTAGTTTGTTCATAAATACATCTATATGTGCACATGCAGTCATTAAGGGAGTTATACTTTGACTCCCTTACATTCTTTTTTCCCTCAGTTATTTCTATCGCCATCCAGAAATGAGACTCAATAGCTATCGTATGATTAATAATTGCATGATTTTTCCTATCTTGTTTCAAGTAGCTCAAAGAGAGAGTGAACTTTCTTTAGCACACAATCCCCTTGAACTTCCCCTAATTCTCAACTCAGCCTTCATGTAAAATTTCTAACAGATATTGTCAAATAATGAAGGACAGTAATAAAAATAATTACATGTGTGGAAACTTGGTGGGCCAGGAACTCTGCTAAGGGCTCTATAACTAATGTAATACCCTTAACCTATGAGGAGAGTTCTATTCCTGTCTCTGTTTCACAAATAGGAAACTGAAGCTTTAGTGATGTTAATTAACTTGCCTAAGGTCACGTGGTTAGTGACTAGCAGTGTCAGGACTCAAACACAGATCTGCTTGTCATCAGGGCTTGTGTTTTCAACCTTATGTTCTACCGGCCCTGATTAAAACATAGTAACAAATCTCCTCCAGTCACCCTAGAGACGCTCCACCCAGAGTTTAAGAAGTTATGCCAAGTTCATGGCTCTGTCACTACAATAGGACTAAAGATCTACTCCTGTTCTGCAATTCTATGTAGTTCATCTATTTGGCCAGATCCCAATGTGTTCTCTGGGCTGGGGGGATTATGGTTTGATTCCTCTATGAATTTAACCCAGAGTTAAAGACAGTAAACCATCACAACAGAAAATAGAGTTGGAAATAACTGCATGCCAGGCCCACTGAATGGACAAATAAGAAGCTCACCACACAGTGTATTTTCTGTCCCTCAATATCAAAACATGCAAACGTACAAAAATCTTACCACATGGAGCTCCACTAAACCACGCTGCCTTTGCAACTACGTAAGACCAAGCAGCAGAAATAATTTACAAATAAAAAATAACCCATTCAAAGGTCACTGTCCTTGCTTCTGGAATTAAAACAGTTAATTCTTTTCTCATACATCTTCCAACTAACATCATAAAATTAAATCATATTAATAAATGGTTTATCAAGTGATTACTCTCTTCTGTATCTCTAATCCTAAACATTGACTTAAATTCTGGTATTTTTAATAGTACCATTATTAACTTAAATTCAGTGTCTCCAAAACCAAATAATAATTTCCTTCATTTCTAAAATTCAACATTTTGGACAATGATATTGCCATTCCTTCAGTCACAAAATATTTTTAATCAATTTCTTTTTCCTTCATGTTCTATAAAATAATAACTGATACCTATATGGCATGTAACCATTTACTAAAAAAAAAAAAAAAGTTGTTCATATTTATTTGCTCATTCAAAAACCCCATAATCTGAGAAAGTGAAGTTATAGAGTGGTAAAAGATATTACCTGCAATTCAAAAGGCATACAATCTGAGGATGCCTGGGTGGCTTAGTCAGTTAACCATCGACTCTTGATTTCGACCCAGGCCACGACCTCGTGATTTGTGAGATCGAGCTCATGTCTGGCTCTGTGGTGACAGACCAGAACCTGCTTGAGATTCTCTCTCTCCCTCTCTCTCTGCCCCACCCCCTCCCACACATACGTGCATGCATGTGTGCTCTCTCCCAAATTAAATAAATAAACTTAAAAAAGGCATATGATCTAGTTAGAATGAAATAATATGCAAAAACAAAACAAAAAACAACTGCTGGAGTGTATGCTTGTACAACTTCCTATTGGATCAGAGGAAATTACGACCCAATTAGTGGAAAAGGACATCAGGGAAAGTTTCCTACAGGAGTTGCACAGGAAAGGCAGGCAGGTGAGCATAAGAAGAGAGTTGGCAAAAGGAAACAGAGCAATTACAAAGGGGTAGAGACACGATAGGATGTCCAGTAATCCAAGAAGAACAAGCCCAGTGGGGAAATATAGGACTCCGGGTGATCATAGGAGAGTTAGAAAAAAAGATATTTACTAAGATTATAATTCTGGGTCACTTCAAGCAGAGACATGTATGCCATGCTAAGGAGCTTATTCTCCATAGGTGATAGTGAAAGAGGAGGAGGTGGGGAAGAGCCAAAAGGAAGAAAGGATGGAGGGAAGGAGGAAAGGAAGGGAAAAAGGGAAAGAGAAAGTAGAGGATGTTAGAATTTGTCAGCTCACCTAAAGTCTCCAGGGATTACTCTTGTTTAGGCATACCTACATCCTGGTGCTTAAATATCAGCTGAACTCTTGGGGTTCTGATTTTTCCCCTTCTTGGCCACATTCTTAGGTTCTTTCCAAGATAAAACTGCTGAGAACCTCCTAAGAAGGAAGGCTTCGTCCTCCCATGTTTCTAGGGAAAACACAATCCTGGTAGGTAAGGTAATGTCTCATTGCTCTGGTTTAGGTCACATGCCAAGAAAACTCATGAGGGAATCTATTGATAGCAATAGACATATTGATTAGTTGGACAATATTGCAGTTGATATTCACTTTCTCATTTATACCTCCTTTCATAAATGAGAAAACCTGAAACTAGGGTTAAATGCTCAAGGTCACTGACAGCCAATACTCAGACCCAAGTCTGTTCATCCGCAATGTCCATGTCCCAGATATAAGTAAGTGCCTTCATAACAGTCAATTGCCAGCCTGGGACAGTGTCCAGCAGTATGCTCTGAAAAATAACTCACTGTCATGAAGCACACTAATCTCTGCTCAATGAGTCCCCATAGAGTTTGTCTAGAGTTCTAAAATCTCTTTTAGATTCCTTAAAAATAAATCACCTTGACAAAAGTAGTTCAGACTCTGAATAGATTCCCCAAGACTTATATCTACATAATAACGCTGTGCATTGAATAAAAGGAAAGATGAAAAAAATATTTAATAAAGGCAGCAAAAATAACCTGGATTTGGTTCTGCAATGGAAAAGTGTAGAGAGGCCTGGGAGGTATTTCAGTGATGGGCAGGTTTCCCTTCGCAAGTCCTTACTTTGGTTCCCGTATGATTTCTGACAGCTGGTAGGAATGCGTGCCTCTGACTGAGCAGCTTGCCATATTCTTGAGGACAAAAAATAAGGTTGACAACATCCTTTCGATTCCAATTGTCGGCAAAAGTGTTTCCTCTCCAGGAAAAAGTATTAGCTCAATCTTCTGGTACTGGAAGTGAAACCCAAGTGTCTTTACCATGCGGAGGCCTGCTCCCTAGATAGCACCACAGATAGGATGGCACAAGATGGCTTAAGTAGATTTTACCTGAATCTTGGCCCCAAACCCAGGACTTACCCTCTGTATCTGCCCACACATAAATAAACACAAGGGCATGCAGTGCACTTCTCTTCTGGACTTGAAATATAGAGGACTTTAAACTGAACCGTTTATTTTCTTTGCCAAAACAGGGATCAGTCTCAAATAGCTGCAGGCTTTAACAATTACTATTTTGAAAATCTGACACTATGTTATGCGGCATAGTGGAAAGAGCTCTGATGGAAGAGCCAAGACCTGTGTGTGTCATAAATCCTATTTTTGCATCTATATTGAATAGATTGGTGCCCTTTCATAAAGCAGAAAGTATTTGAGAAGATGAATAGAGTAACAACATTTGACCTTTTAAGGTTCTGAAAGCCTAAGATCATAAATCTCAAATACTTAGAGAAAAATACCTTTTAGTGAAATTGTTAGAATTACTCCCTTTGGGACCTAAAATATACAAGTAAAAACACTGTTGTGGTGAGATATAATAGATATCACAGATAAATAGATATAAATAGATCATTTACCATGCTATTTGTGATCATTTAAAATGTAATGATTAAGAAGAACACCAGGTCTGGAGCTAAATGTCCTGGTTCCTATCCAAGCCCATCTGCTTCTAGATTTTGTATCTCTCTGTACCTCAGTTTTCTCACCTGAAAGGTGGGAGACACTATCAATGGTATCTATCTGTGTATAGATATTTGTGAAGATTAAATGAGCAATATATAAAACCTAGGGAATGGTGTGTGATATAGAGAGTGCTATTAAAGCTGCTGTTATGAGGAGGAGGATGATGATTACATATCATTACAAAATATAAATAAAATATATTTAAACATAAATATGTAAGGTAAAGAGTCATTTAGATACTATCTTTTATCATATTCCCAGTTGAGAATCTTTCTGCAGTTATTTTAAAGCAAGCAAACACAAATAAAGTATAACAAAACATTTTCCAAAGTTAATTACGGTGCTGAAATATAAACACCATCATCATCATGATGATATTAAACGCAGCAGCAACAGCAACTTGCATGCACTGTGCAGCTACTATGTCAGGCATTATACTAGATTTACAACAACCATCTCACTTCATCTTTATAACCACCCTCTGTAATATTTATCATTATCACCATTTTATTGTTTAATGAACTGAAACCCGGAATGATTAAGTGACTGCCCATGCTTACAGAATTAATATGTTTTGGAGACTGGAAATAAGCCCTGATTCAGATGAGTATAGCTCACAACCCTAATCATAATCCAAAAGACTATTGTTCTCAAAAAAGATGTATCTTTCATGATAACATTTTTTCTTATAATTTTTTTTCAATAATCTGGACTTTCTTTTAGCAAAATTCATTTGGGTAAACATTTTAGAAGATGTAGAATAAAGAATGGGGCGCCTGGGTGGCGCAGTCGGTTAAGCGTCCGACTTCAGCCAGGTCACGATCTCGCGGTCCGGGAGTTCGAGCCCCGCGTCAGGCTCTGGGCTGATGGCTCAGAGCCTGGAGCCTGGTTCCGATTCTGTGTCTCCCTCTCTCTCTGCCCCTCCCCCGTTCATGCTCTGTCTCTCTCTGTCCCAAAAATAAATAAACGTTGAAAAAAAATATTAAAAAAGAAGATGTAGAATAAAGATTAAAAATAGGGATGCCTGGGTGGCTCAGTTAGTTGAGCATCTGACTTCGGCTCAGGTCAGGATCTCGCAGTTTGTGAGTTTGAGCCCCGCGTCGGGCTCTGTGCTGACAGCTCAGAGCCTGGAGCCTGTTTCAGATTCTGTGTCTCCCTCTCTCTGCCCCTTCCCCACTCATGCTCTGTCTCTCTCTGTCTCTCAAAAGTGAATACATGTTAAAAAAAAAATTAAAGATTAAAAATAAAAAAAAGAGGGACACCTGGGTGGCTCAGCGGTTGAGCATCTGACTTTGGCTCAGGTCACGATCTCGCAGTTTGCAAGTTCGAGCCCCACATTGGACTAGCTGCTGTCAGCTCAGAGCCCAATTCAGATCCTCTGCCCCCCCTCTCTCCACCCCTCCCCTGCTTGAACTCTCTCTCTCAAAAATAAAGAAACATTAAAAAAAAAAGATTTGTACTAGTTTTGACATGGTATGGGGAAAGAGCATATAAAACACAACTGAATGTAATATCATATATATTCTTTCTCTTGGCTCTTCCACAAGATTTTCTTTTACTATAATTATTTTGGATACCTGGGTCTTGTCAAACTAATTAAAATAAACTTCTTATTGATATTGTTATAAGCATTAAGAAGTGATTAGACAACACTCATCATATTCCTTAAGGAAGTCATGTTACCGGTGATTTTCATATAACAATTTCTTTCCCACCAGAATCTCTAACCACATCAAAAAAATAATTCTTGAGTCTTCTTGTTACCCAATTGAGCTTAACATTTCATTATTTCTCATTTGGTAAACTGACCCAAAAAAGGGACTATAACAAATATACTGTAACAAAAATACTGCTATTTTTTAATGATTAAAAAAATAATAATTATTGAGGAATTATTGTCTCCAGTAAAGGCAAAATCAATCACCAAGCCATCTCCAGCTTTCTGTTCTGGAGCCTCCCACCACCTACTACCGCAGAACTCATAGGGACTTCCACAGTTAGCTTAGGTGGCCTACTTCTTCTCCAAAAATGTGTTCAAACTCACCCTAAATGAAATCCCTTCCTGTATGTTCACTGACACTCCTTTCCACTTCCTTGGTTTTGCTATCCTGTATTTACAGCATCAGCACTCACTTATTCCTAAACCCCGTGGACTCTGGCTTTTCTCTCAGCTTTTTCTGAAAGACTAGTAACCTCCTAATCACTGAAACCAGTAGTCTTTCTTCATCTTCCTTAACATCTCTGTAAATGTAGGCAACATGACCTTCCTCTCCATCTTAAAACTCTCCCCTTATTTAGTTTCTAGGACACTGCACTGTCTGCTTCCCTCCATATTTTTTTCTTATTGCTTTTTATCTTTTTTCCCTGTATTTTTTATTTATCCAACACAAATTTATTCAGGAACAAACAGTGGGTTAGAACTGGAGATACAAAGACAAACAAGAGGATCCCTGTTCCAGGAATTCACAGTGTAAAGGAGAGCTAGACATATAAATGGAGGATTATGGTATTCAGCGCTAAGTCTTATGTTAAACTACTGATCCTCAGGTATGACCAGAGGACCAGCAGTATCAGCATCACTTGGGGACTTGTTAGAAATTCAACTTTGTGGGCTGCAGCCCAAATCTACCAAAGAATAAAGCTGAAGTAATTTAATTTTTTAACTGTGGTAAAAAAAAAAAAACATAACATAAAATGTACCATTTGTACCATTTTTAAGTGTAGAGTTCAGTAGTGTTAAGTATATTCAGATTGTTGTGAAATAGATCTCCAAAACTTTTTCATCTCGCAAAACTGAAACTCTACTCTCATTAAACAACAGCTTCCCATTTCCCTCTCTCCTCAGCCCTTAGTTACCACTATTCTACTTTTTGTTTCTATGAATTTGAATGTTTTAGATACCTCATATATGTGGTATCATTCAGAATTTGTCTTTTTGTCACTGGCTTATTTCATGTAGCATAATGTCATCAGCGTTCTCCAATTATAGAGTTTGATGTTTTGGGTTTTTTTTTCCTTTTTCAGGATGAATAATATTCTATCATACGTATATGCCACATTTTGTTTTCCCATTCATCCAATAATAGACGTTTAGGTTGCTTTTGCCTCTTGGCTATTATGAACAGTGCTGCTTTCAACATGGATGTATAAATACCTCCTTGAGATTCTGATTTCAATTTTTTGGATATATCCAGAAATGGGATTGTTGTATCATATGGTAATTCTATTTTTAATTTTTTCAGGAGCCTCCACACTGTTTTCCATAGCAGCTGAACCATTTTGTATTTCTACCACTAGTGCACAAGTGTTCCAATGTCTCCACATCCTAGCCATGGAGAAATAACACTTGGTATTTTCTAGTGTTTTTTTATTATTATTTTTTGTTTTGTGACAGTAGCCATCTTAACAGGTGAGAGATTGCTCTTTACCTTTTTACTGAAACCTAATCATCTCTCATTCTTCCTGTCAGTGTTCCCCAAGTTTCTGACTTTGATCATTTTCTCCTATTTTTCGTTCTTGCTTTTCTCATGTTCAAAGTTCACTTCTGTAAGGATGCAAAATCTTTATTCCAAATCTTGTGGTTACTTGCCTACTTCAAAAGTCATTTCCAAGTTGCTTCTTTTTTGCACGTTCCAATACAGAAAGTAGAGAAGAACAGATACATGCTTTATTAGCATCCCTTGCTATCACTGAGGGACACAATTCTAGTCAATAAGGTGCAAGAAAGAGTCTGGGGCAGGTTTGCCTTCCTGAGTAAAAGGGACAATCAGATGATATTACACCTTTCCCATTTGCTGTGTGAGACGAAAATTAAGAAATAATTATTTTAGCTACTCTCAGGCAGATGTTTCTAGACAATATATATCCTGTCACTTTCTCTTAATTGCATGCACCTTTTTCCAAATGCTTACTTAGATATTTACACATGGATATCCCATCTCCATGTCAAATTTATCGTAACGAAAATCAAACTGATATAAAGAAGGCTATGTTTTTGTATCTCTTTATGCCTTTTTTTAAAATTTTGTTTATTTTTATTTTTTTAAGTTTATTTTTGAGAGAGACAGAGACAGCATGAGCAGGGGTGATGCAGAGAGAGAGAGAGGGAGAGAGAGAGAACCCCAAGCAGGCGCCACACTGTCAATGCAGAGCCCAATGCAGTGCTCAAACCCATGAAACTGTGCCACCCAGGTGCCCCTCTTTATGCTTTCTTAACACATGAAACTTTATACTTCTTATACAGAGGAAGTATAAAAATATTTAAGTGAGTTAATAAATTGTGGCACAACTAAACATAGTATAGCAAATAATCTGTAGGAACTTCTCATTAGAGGAAATAACATTAAGATATACAGTTTGGGGCGCCTGGGTGGCTCAGTTGGTTAAGCTTCTGACTTCGGCTCAGGTCACGATCTCATGGTTCTTGAGTTCCAGCACCGTGTCGGGCTCTATGCTGACCACTCAGAGTCTGGAGCCTGCCTTGTATTTTGTGTCTCTCTCTCTCTTGCTCTGCTCCTCCCTGGCTTGTGCACTCTCTCTCTCTTTCTCTCTCTCTCAGAAATGAATAAACATTAACAAAATTAAATATATATATATATGTGTGTATATATATATATATACATGTACGTGTGTGTGTATATATATATATATATATATATATATATATATATATATATACAATTCTTCCCTTCACTTGGCTATTTGTGTCTTCACATTATGGGATAAGATCTCATGGTGACTTGACAACATGGGTGAGCTTCTCTTGGATGCCAGTTCTTCCAAAGAGAAGACTCATATTCTATAAGCCAGCTAACTTGAGACAGGCCAAATAGTACTATCATATAATTATCAAAGCTATTACACAGTAGCCTAAGGCACACTTATCCAAATAGAAATAAACAATCAAAAGGCCATCAGGGCATTTCAGCACCTTTATTCAGGTACACTGACCCTGTGAACAAGATACATTATCCAAGGTAGTTACTCTAGATGTCCATAGTGCCTTTGAAAAATAAATTCCCCTATTCCTCTCACTAAAGGTCAACTTAAAAAAGAAGTTGTTAACCACACTTATAGGTGTGGTTATCCTCAGCAGTGAATTGATTGAAAATCATCATCAAACTCAAATTAGTAAAAGAGGTAGGGACTTTAATATTATTCCTAAGAAACTTCTTACAGTCCAGTGGATTCAACAGCAGAAAACTTAGATTCTGGTGATTTCAGGGTGACCCTCAGCAAATTATTTAAAATTACTTTCCTGACACACCAGGGGCCTATATAACACAGCAGGGTACCTAGGAGGATCAAATGTAATACTGCATATATGAATTATTTGTAATTATTGGAGTTTTATGTCATTTATTTGTTCTTTACTTTCTGTGATGCCCCAAAAAGAATTAGCGCTGTTCTAAAGGGTGAAGTGATACAGATAACTATAAAGTAATAAGATAATCCTTTTCTTTAATCTGTCATGCAGTAACACGACTTGTAGTTTGGTCTGATGTTTAATTAATTAATAACACTCAAAACTTTCCTTCTATCTTTGATGTTTCTGAGAGTCCAAATGGTTAAACCATTTTCCTTATAGAAAAAAAAACTTTTTTTCACAATTTTTAGGTGGCTATGGCCTCAGAAGCTCTTCAAACAATCTCACCTAGTTAAGCATTCATGAATCTCATGAGGTCAGGCTAGAGAAGAAACATTCTGCTAATCTTTTGTCTAATAAAAGTCGTTAGAAGGAAAGTGAAGTAAGTTTGTGAGGAAGGTACAAAAGAATTCTTTACTTTCTGCTCCATCCAAGGTCAAAGAATCCTATAAAAGCCTTTCACATTAGGCAGTTTGAATGATGTGTCAAAAATCCAACTGGATAATAACTCAGAGTTAGAAGAACGAAAAAGAGGGAAAAGGTGATTTGCTGATCAGCCCATCAGGTAGAAGTATGATTTGAAAAGTGAATCATAAAGAAGAGTTTTTTTTTTTCCTTTCTCTCTCATACTCCTTTTCACAGTGGTTTCAGAAGACAGACCCACAGGCACACTGCTATGTGTAACCCAAGTCAGAAGGAGAATCAGTATTAAAATGACTACAGTGGAAAATTTGGGCACGCCTTTGCAGTAATCATCTTTTCCAGTTTTTCTCCCCTTTGGAAAGAAACACTCACAGGAAATGGACGTTGGAGAACCAAACTGCAGAGTATCAGATAAATGAAATGCTAAAACAACAACAAAGAAAATAGATTCTTATTCATTGCTGTTCATATGTCTCAAACTGAAACATGGCTGGTACACAGTATGGGCTCTGCACCCAGCCACAAGTCACCAGGCAAGAACATCCAATGTATCCAGACTGACCAGTTCACTGGAAACATGGTCAGCCTTGAGGAATCTGATACTATGAAACCACTAATCCTGATCTTGGAAATATACCAGTGTCACTCAGGAAAGAATGCCCTGAGTGCCAGAATAATATCTGAATAATATCTGCAGTAAATGATGATGATACTTGCATTTCTACTACGTTTTTAGTTTCCAGAGCACTTTTACATATGTTAGTCTGTCTTCATTCCAGTAGCAGACAGAGCAGGATTGATGATCATTTTAGAGCTGGGGGAACTGAGTTCCCAAATGGATAACTTGTCTAAGGTCACACGACCAAGTAGCAGATCTGAGATTAGAACTTCCAGTTCTTAACTGTATGTTCTGTGCTCTCAATGCAGCATCACAGTTGAGAAGGAATCCTTGAAGGGTCCAAGAGTTGTATTTCTGATCCCAGGTTTGAAAACGTTCTTGCTACAGTACTTTCTAACACTACGTGCACTGCATTTTCCCATAATAGCATTCAGAAATATTATATCCACTGGTAGGGTTTTCAGATGCCTCATGGTTTTTGTTACAATAGTTCACCTCCAGTTTGGTATTGCTTTTTCTCAGATACTTGTTTAGGTTGCAAGTTTAAGGTGGGACACCCAGGGAAAGCAACTATTGCACATGTGTGCTGGAGAAAGCAGAATGGAGAAGGCAGTGAAGCAGAATCTAAGAGACAAGCTCTGCCTTTAAACCTACACCACCTGAAAAAGTTCTCTTTACAGAAAGAAGAACATTTCTCTGAATATTAACATCACCCTAAGGATATTTCTGGCTTTTTGGGGGGACAACAAATGAATTTGATCCTGGAATTTAAAGTTTAAAGCCTTACTTAATGTTTAAAGCCTTATATTACTCAATGTACATATTCATATTTAAAACTGGGTGTATATGTATGTGTGAATATGCATGCACCTGTCTAGAGGTTCTATCATGAGGCCCCCATTTCTTTGCTGCTCTGAGGCCAGAGCAAGCTGCTATTTACATTTCACTATGCCTCAACTTAAATTCAGGAATGAAAAGCAAACATGGTAGCTTTAGCACATACTTTAAATGCCCCAAATGGAGGCTTGCTGGGGTTTGCAGTGGGTGACTTCTTGTTTATATTAAATCCTATCCAATTAAGCTTTTCTTGGGAAACTGCTTTCACACATTTTAAACCACTAACATGACTATAAATGCCCTTTTCATAAAACCAAAACAGCAGTTTAAAAAAGAGAAGAATAATATTTAAAATTTTAAATATCCATGGGGCACCTGGGTGGCTCAGTTGGTGAAGCATCCGACTTTGGCTCAGGTCCATGAGTTCGAGCCCCATGTCGGGGGCTCAGACCCTGAAGCGTGCTTCAGATTCTGTGTCTCCCTCTCTCTCTGCCCCTCCCCTGTTCACACTCTGTGTCTCTGTCTCGCAAAAACAAACATTAAAAAAATAAAAAATAAAATTTTAAATATCCCTATAGACCCCATATGTGATTAAACAAATCTCCATAGTGCCTTCCGAAGGCTGCTTTCTCTATCATGGTTAAAAACAATCACCCGAGTTTGTATGTGAGACCAGTATTTTCAGGAATTCACATACTGAATTCCTTAGGACATGATGTAAGGAACAGCTGCCACCTTAACATTTAGCTCCATCCTCAATGAGCACATCTTAAAAGACAGCTTGACTTAATGCCATGAAACCTAAGTAAACCTGGCTCATGGCAACATGAGAAGAAAATCTTTGGGATGTGGAAACAGATGTCCCTTAACATTTTTCAGGATGTGACATCACCTTCTGCCTTGGTGTACATGACTCTGCTCAGTAGGTTTAAAAATAATTTTCACGTGAATTTAAATACCAGCCTGAACTTAGTTTTAATTATCATTCCATTCAGATGGCTCTAAGGAAAGCCTATGTTTCTTTAGAATTTCCTTTTGTTCCCTCTGTGTGGTGTATAGAAACTTTCGGTAATTAAAAGCTATTCCTAGCTGAAGCAGTCTACCCTTTTAAATCACTAGTTTCTGCTCCTTTCTGATCAGAAGAAATGTTTTGGCAACACATCACATTTCAGCTTTGCAAAACCAAGAAAGAATGGGAGGCCAAAGCACAACATGTATCCTCAGTGCCCACGGTGTGTTTCAGGGATCACCCGCATTGGACAGGGTGTGCGCGGAGTTTCCACCTGCATATCAGCTGAGCCAAGAAAGCTGCTGTAAGAATGAGACAGGGCTGGCCAGCCAGGCACGAATGGCCTAAGATGCTGAACAAACGGTAACAGCTGGGGAATACTTGAAAACTGTAGGAATGAGTGAAATATCCCAGAGACGAGGGAAATAAATTGAAGCAGAAATAACTCAGTTCGGAGTCCAAGTCAGACTCACAAATCACAGCAGTCAGTTATCAGATCACTTGACTACTGTTAGCAGGTGGAAAGATAAATGTTCCCAGATCTACTTTGAAGCACAAATTCATTGCACAGCATACTGAACTATAATGTAGCATGGGAAGATGGTGCTTCCCCCTGAGATTGCAGATCCAAGAGACCCTGACGAGTACCCCCCTAGTTAGTTCGGGGAGTTCCCACAGACTTCAAGTATTGCAGATGATTGCCATTTTCTTCCTCTTCTGCTCTGAACGAGCTCGGTGATGTTTTCAGCTGCTGCCTCCATTCCATGCAGATGATCCCCGACAGTGGGTCCCTCACATCTACCCAGATGCTGAAGCCCCTGCCCTGTGCCCACCAGTACTCCTTCAGGCTGCCACTTGTTCACTGCAGTTCCCTTTCATCCAGGACCACGGACAGACTTCCCATATTGAATCTTCAAGATGCAAAAGGAACACTCCTCTTAGGATGACATATTTTGTATAAAAGTAATGGGAATGGCAGTCATTTTTAAAAGTTACATTTATTTTAATTTATTCAAACTAAGGAATTCTGTCAGCAAATCCGTTAACATGACTGTTTTATCACGCTTATTTTATTTCATGCTCTCCTTTATCTCTTCTTTTACTCTGCCTCATCATCCACACCCCTCCTCCCCCACTCAACCCATTGCCTTAACCCTCCTATATTTTCTACATACTCATAACAGTCATCTACAATTATATACTATCTTAAATACAGAAACAACACACATACATTTATAAAGGCATTTTTCATTAGTAGTTTTGTTTTCATGAAATTAGATTATATGTTATTTTTGGCATTTGCTTTTCTCAAATATGCAGTCCCTCCTGAATCTTCCAGGTCTGCTTTTAGAACTCCCATGAATTACACCTTCTTTTTCTAAGGCTTCATAATATCCCTAGTTTGGACACACCAGAATTTTTTCACACACTTCACTACTGATAAGCATTCACCCTGTTTCTAATTTTTCACTATTTGAGCAATGCTCAAACACCCTTTTCCATATATCCTCAAGTACAAGTGTTTTACTTGGAAGAGGTTAATAACCAGGAGTAACGTTGCCAAATCAAAATGTATACTTATTTTCCATTTTAATAAATGCTGGCATATTGTTTTTTTTTAAGTTGTAAAATTTCACATTAAATCAACAGTGCATGAGAGTACACTTTTTCCCACATCCCTGCCAGCAATGGTCTTTAAAATTTTTGCCAGTTTATTAGTAAAAATTGATGAGCACATTGCTATTTTAATTTTGTGTTTCCAAGAATATACAGTTAGAACATTTTTAAATGTTTCTTGGTCATTTAGATTTATTCTTCTGAGGGCAACCTCTTTAAATATCCTTTTCTAAACTTGAAAGAACTTTTTAAATATTATAGGGATTAATCCACCAATCTTTGACTTGCGTATAGTTTTCCATATCTACTTTTTCTGTCTTGTCTATGCCATAGATCCTCATGTAAAATGTGTAGATTTCCATATAGTCAAATGTCAACTTTTGTTGACTAAATGTCAACTTATGGACTCCCATTATTTTTTTAAATTTTTTTTTTCAACGCTTATTTATTTTTGGGACAGAGAGAGACAGAGCATGAACGGGGGAGGGGCAGAGAGAGAGGGAGACACAGAATCGGAAACAGGCTCCAGGCTCCGAGCCATCAGCCCAGAGCCCGACGCGGGGCGCGAACTCCCGGACCGCGAGATCGTGACCTGGCTGAAGTTGGACGCTTAACCGACTGCGCCACCCAGGCGCCCCTGGACTCCCATTATTAAGAAAACTTTCCCTACCTCCTGCCTCTAGATTATATATCTTTTAAACTATCTTGCAAGAGCTTTAACGCAATTTAGTTTCTACATTTAATTAATCTATGTAAAATGTATTTTTATACATATGACTGTACTATCATTTTCATCCAGATGGACAGTCATTTAACCAATACCATTTGTATTAAATAATCTACTCTTTACCTGCTGACTTAAACCATCTACCTCATAGAGTCAATTATCAGCTTTCCTGGAATCTGCTCTTAGATTTGATATTCTGTCTCACTTCTCTATTTGTCTATTCCTATGATCAAACCACATAGATTTGACTGCAGTAGCTTTATGTTTTGTTTTAATGCCTGATCAGGCAAATCTTACTATTTTTAAAAATGTCTTTGGGGGTGCCTGGGTGGCTCAGTCGGTTAAGCGGCCGACTTCAGCCAGGTCACGATCTCGCGGTCCGTGAGTTCGAGCCCCGCGTCGGGCTCTGGCCTGATGGCTCAGAGCCTGGAGCCTGTTTCCGATTCTGTGTCTCCCTCTCTCTCTGCCCCTCCCCCATTCATGCTCTGTCTCTCTCTGTCTCAAAAATAAATAAAACGTTAAAAAAAATTTTAAAAAAATGTCTTTGGCTATTCTTAGATATTGATTTAGTTAAGTAAATTTTAAGATCACTTTATCCAATCCCCCAAATCCCTCTCCATAAAAATACTTATAATATTTTATTTGCAATTACATTAAATTTATAAATTGATTTGGATTGATGGTAATTATATTATTTTCTAACACAAGTAAGTTTTCCTATTGGTAAAGACCTTATTTTATAGTCTTTAATAAGATGTTATACTTTTCTATGTAACGTAAGCTATAAAATAAGGGTGCTATTGATTTTTAAATATATTGATCTTATAACCAACCAACTTACCAAATCATATTTGGTTTTTATTTCTAAAGTCTCTTGGGACTTCCAGATATTTTAATCACATCAATATATAAATAGTTTTGCTTCTTGTCTTCCAAATTTTACATAAGTAATACAATTTTCTCATTGTATTTTCTATAGTCTCCAAGAAGATGTTGAATAATAATGATGATAGTGGTTAATTAGGTGTCTCATCAAAATGATTTTAGCACTTCATTGTTTGAACATTTATATTATCTTATTCAGATAGTTTTTATTATATTTCTGTAATATAATCTATTTATTTTTTATTAGACATGACCACTAGATTTATTAAATGCATCTTTACCATCCATTGACAGAATCAAATGAGTTTTCTCCTTTACTTAATAAAATAGATTATGTTGATAGATGTTCTGATATTGAGCCATTTTTGCTTTCCAGAATGTATTTTTCTTTTTCCACACAGATGAATTCTACTGAATGCTATTTCACTTACAACGTATGTACCTATGTTTCTAATTGAAATTTGGGTATAGCTTTTATTTTTTTAACATTCATCAGGTTTTGGTGTTAAGGTGCCCCATATGTACACAGGCTGTATTCCTGGGTCAAACCTCACTGCCTACATTTCTGTTCCCTTATGATAAGGGATCAGAGAACTTCCTAAAACTTCTGGGAAGCACCCATCAAATTAGATTTATACTGACATGACTAAACTGCAGTTTGTGGACTCAAAAGGCTCAAAACAGAATTACCCTACAACTCCCCCAACCACTCTTCCCAGTGATATTTCATGATGCTTAAAATGAAAAGTGCTCACTGCTCAAAACTTATGAGAGTAAAAAATTCAAAGTCATTCTTGAATGTTCAATGGAAGTCAGACTCAGAATAAGAGTTCATTGGGAAACAGGGTAAATTACGGCTCTCTATGTTTGTGATTAACATTAATCAAGTTTCCCAGCTTTGAAAAGAGAATGGGAAGTGACCTTATGTCATCATTTCTATTTTTTAATGTTTATTTATTTATTTTTGAGAGAGGGCACAAGTCGGGGAGGGGCAGAGAAAAAGGGGGAGACACAGAATCTGAGGCAGGCTCCAGACTCTGAGCTGTCAGCACAGAACCCAACTTGGGACTTGAACCCATGAACTACGAGATCATGACCTAGGCTGAAGTCATAAGCTTAACCAACTGAGCCACCCAGATGACCCATCATCATTTCTATTTTAATTGGAAAAAAGGCAAATTAATTCTAGGTGTGTGTGTGTGTGTGTGTGTGCGTGCGTGTTTTAAGCTAGGTTAAACAATGTTTCTAACACACACATTTGTAGACAGCTAAGTTTGAAAATATTCAAAATACAGTTCTGCTAATCTCCATGAAATAAGGATGTGGCGACTTCACAGAGTCAAGCGGCCACTCTGCTAAGGCCAAAAGGTTTTGTAAGAAACTTCCTTTACTTCTTGAGTAAATTCATTTTCTTATTTCAAATAAGACTGTCCAATAGCTGGCCTGTCTCCATGCAAACATTATTTTCTTAGGGAAAGTAAGGAAGTATTGAATATTCTTTCCTCTATTGTGGGAGTCCAAACAAAAACAATAAACAAACAAAAGCCCTAAACAGATGATATAGAGCAAGTACTGTGTGAATGAAGATAGTAACACAGAAAACAGGAATAAAAGAGGAAAGGAAAAACAACGTAAAGAGCAGCATAGATTGTAATGCACTGAATATGTAAACCACAGAGGAGGGGAAAAGGAGATGGAAATGCAAATATAGAGAGAGTAGCATAAATGCTAAAGGAATGGACTTAAATATATAGTACTTCCACTTCTGGTTAAGATGCAAAAATTTGCAAGAGACTGCCACTCCTACAGTAACATCAGATACACCACCAAATCCGTTTTTGTTAAACCCATCAGAAAACTGAGGATGTAAATAAACCAAATGAAATGAAATCCAGGGAAAGACAGACTGTTCCTGGAGGAAGACATACCCATGGCTGGTATTATTCCTGGCTGAGCAGCAGGAAGCAGAGGATCTTCCATAGAAACCAGATGGACTCGTAATAAACTTTTAATGAGCACATGTTGCCTGGCATGAGAGATTTGAGCCGTGAGGAGCCCTAGCCATTGCATGAATGAATTTTGCCCATCCACCTACTCCTTCCCATGGGACATCACATACTGAAGGAGGAGATTTCAATGTACAGGAGAGCTGAGAGATTTTACCACTGAGCTGCACAGGGATTTTTCCAATGTGAAGCAGAGGAGCAGAGGTCGATTTCCCCATGTGCTAGGCTGAAGCTTGAGAGAGAGGCGAGATTGCTGCCAAGTGAAAAAAAATTGCCTCCAGTAATCTAAGGTTGGCTTAACTTACAGAAATGAATTAATGTATTCACTACATTAACAGAATAAGTAAGACAAACACTTAAGCCTCTCAATATATACCAAAAAAAGCCATTGGACCAAATTCAATACTACTCGTGATAAAAACTCACAGAAAATTAGGGATAGGGAGAAATTCCTCAATCTGACAAAAAACATCGATGAAGAGCCTACAGTTAAGATCATATTTAATGTTGAATTACTGAACACTTCTTCCTTCAGTCTGGAAACAAAACCAGGATTTCCACTGTTACTACTTCTATTGATATTATACTGAAAGTCCTATTGCACCTAGCTAGTGCAATAAGGAAAGATAAGATGCACTCTGACTGGAAAAGAAAACATAAATTTTTCATTATTCTCAGGTAACATGATTATATATTTATAAAACCCTATGGAGTTTTAAAAAATGTTCAGAACTAATACGTGAATTTAACAAGACTGTAGGTTACAAGGCCAATACGCAGAAAGTAATTGTATTTCTACATACTAACAAACAAGTTTAAAACTATATGTGTATGTATATATATATATATATATATATATATATAGTGTGTGTGTGTGTGTGTATATATATATATATACACACACACATATATTTTATGTTTACTTATTTATTTTAAGAGAGTATGAGAGGGAGGGGCAGAGACAGAGAGAGTCCCAAGCAGGTTCCAGACTCTCAACACAGAACCTGATGTGGGCTCAATCCCACAAACCGGGAGATCATGACCTGAGCTGAAATCAAGAGTCAGATGCTTAATCGACTGAGCCACCCAGGCACCTCTAAAGCTATATTTTAAAAAATACCTTATATGTTATCATGAAAAACTATCAAATATACCTAGAAATAAGTCTTAATATATATTATGATCACACACAAATGATGTGAACACAAATGTATTCCTGATAAAATTTAAATACGTAAATAAATAGATATGTCTAGCATATTTAAAGATTAATAGACTCAGTATTGTTAAGATGTCCATTCCCTCCAAAATGATATATACATTCAACAAAATTCCAATGAAAATCCCAATGAAAATTCAACAGATTGTTGAAAATCCCAACAATCCCAATTGAAGAAATTGACAAGCTGTTTTCAAATTTATGTGGAAAAACTAAGGCTCTAGAATAGGCAAAACAAAACAAAAATCTTGATAAAAAGCACAAAGGTGGCAGGACTTACAATAAAGCTACAATCTTTGTGTTACTGTCATGATGCTAGATAAAGAGATCAATGGAAGAAAAGAGATCATTGAGAAATAGACCTGCATCTATCAGTAGACAACTGAATTTCTATTCAAGACACCAACTAAATTTAATGAAGAAAAAAGTATTTTTGACAAATTGCTGCAATAACTGGATATCCTCATGGGAAAAATAACCGTGATCCCTATCTCATTCCTCAATGTAATGGCTAGAATGATAGAACATTCTGAAGGAAGACACTGGAGAATACTCTCATGACCTGAGGCATAATAATCTTTGGGGGCACAGAAAACACTATGAGTGAAAAGATTGATGAACTGAACTCACTCAAAATTTAAAATCCCTGAATAACAAAATACATCATTAGGAAAATTATAAGGTAAGCCAAAGGGAGGAGAGGCCCTTGTAACACCTATATTCATAAAACCACTTACATCCACATATATGAAAAGTTCTTATAAATCAACAATAAAAAGAAAACCCGTTTTTTTCTCAAAAAAGGGAAAAAAACGTGAACAGAAACTTACAAACAGAAAAGATGAATGGCCACTAAGCATAGGAAAAGGTACTTAAAGAATCAGTCATCAGGAAAACACAAATTAATACCCATTAAGATACCACTTCATACCCACTAGAATGCTAAATGAAAATGATCGACAATATCATTATTAGTGGAGTTAACTAGAACTCTCATACAGAATTAAGAGTAGGAGAATAAACCCATACAATAACTTTGAAGAAGAGTTTGGCAGTTCCTAGAAAAGTTAAACAGACATCTGCCCTATGATTTAACAATCTTAACTCCTCAGTATTTACCTCCCAAAATAAAAACAAATACCCACACAAATACATGTACTCAAATGTTCATACACACTTTATTCATTGTTGTCAAAAGCTGCACGTAATTAAATGCCCATCCATAAGAGAATGAATAAACAAATTGTGGTGTCTCTACTGCATAATGCCATTCAGTAACAATACCACTCAGCAACATAAATGAATCTCAAAAACGTGTTTGAACAGAAGATACCAGGCACAAGAGAACACATATTATATGATTTCATTCACATAAATTTCAACAAGCAAAACAAACTTATGGTGATATATATATGGGAAAGTTGTTGCCTCAGAGTATGTGGGGTGGCAATTGACAAGACTGAGGCACAAAGGAACTTTTTGGAATGATGGAAGTGTTCTGTATCTTGAATATGCATAGGTTATATGGTCATATGCAACTGTCAAAGTCATCAAACTGAAACTTTATATCTGTCCTTCTTATCATATATAAATTATGCTTCAATAAAATATAAATATGCTCTTTGTAAATATATACCATTTATCAACGCGTAGAAAGAAAGTGAAGTTTTATTTGAAGAGCAGCAATATTTTAAAACCTTGAACTACCTCTATACTATGGATTCAGAATCAGTAACTCCCCTTGCAAATTATATTATGATGGAGACAGAAGCGTTACAAAAGACAAAGTCTGAGTGAACCAGCAAGTTGAGAAGACCTTGTGGCACACACAAAAGAAAAGAGAAAACAAGGCCAGGTGGACAAAAGCAAAAGTTCAAGACATAAACTTAGTCACCTCACAACAGGTAACAATAGCTGTTGTTTCATGATTAGTTGGCCACTTCATTATAAAATGTATTCAGACATCTGCAATTAGTTATACACACTTAATCTAAGTGCTTAAAAAATTTGGATATGTTTTTCCCCTATATTGACATATTAACATTTTTTTTCTCAATCAGTTTTGAAGACCTAAATAAAGAATGCTTTTAAAATACCAGCTGAAATAAAAATACCATCGTGTGGGAGTGAAAATGAGGGCAATCCTAACAACATACGTACACTTGAGAAAAGACAGGATCTTTGAATTGGCCTACTTAAGGCTTTAGAATCTCAATTTTTTCATCTTTGAAATGGACGCAGTAATACTTCCCTCAAAGAATTTTTTAGAGACTAAAGGACAAACCATACATATTAACCATAGTGTTCGGTATATGCTTAGTGATCAATAATAGCGATTTCTTTTTAAGGAAAAAGCTGTACTATACCTTCTATAGAAGATAGAGAAGAAGGCCAGCTTATAGAATTTGAATCTCAACAAGCATAATTATACCTAACCTTCTCAAAAGTCAGTGTAGAAAATCAAGCCAAGTCAAAGTATACGAAATGTAAATGATTTTCTTTTCCATAGAAAAACACACACAAAAAACTTAGACACTTCGGTATAGGTAACTGCACTAGAAGTGAACTGCCTTGAACATACAACTCATACAGTTCAATACACTTACATCTAATCTTGATAAGGTAACTTTTTCTGAAAGGCACAAATGGAGGATTGCTAGTAACTGGCAGTAAAAAATGTCTTAGGACATATATTCTCACCTGAGAAATGTTCAGTATCTAATGGACACAGGACTCTGTCCTATAAACTGAACATCTAACAAGTTGAGGGATACAGCAAACATTTACTCTAAGAACAAAAGGAATAAAGCAATTTGTGCCCTTGCAAAATACATAGAAATTCACATTTCTACCATGAGTAAACCAATTCTGTGACCTAATCATGTGTTTGCAGATTGATGGCTCTCCTTATCTGAGTGTTGAAAGAGCCTTGTTCAGTATCTTCCAAAACATCAGTTGTATGAGAAGAAGTGGAAAAAGACAAAGTTTGATGATGATGTTCTTTTCCTATGTAAATTTCACCTTTTTCTGAGTTGTTTCTGTAACATATGAAAGACCCAGATTCCCAACATGATTCCCTAGGGCTAAGCACTGTAAATAACATGCTAAAAATACTTTTGTCTATGTTGTTTCAGTTTCTAGGAAGTTTAAAATAGAGCAGACAACCAGTATATGTTCAGAAAACATGAGTTTCACGATTAGAACTTGGCTTCTCCTATGCTGGACACGGGCTTCAATTTCAATCTTTGAAGTCCCCACCAAACAGCTGGATATCAGAGAGCCCATTCTGAGAAAAAAGGTAATTTCCTCATGGTGAGGAAATTAATAAAAAGTTCATTCTTATTTTATTTTTAAGTTTATTTATTTATTTTGAGAGAGACAGAGAGAAAGAGAGACAGCATGCATGTGAGCAGAGAAGGGGCAGAGAGAGAGAAAGAGAGAGAATCCTAAACAGGCTCCATGTTCAGCACAGGGCCCAACACAGGGCTTGATCTCACAACCTTGAGATCATGACCTGAGAGGAGATCAAGAGTTGGATGCGACTGAGCCACCCAGGCGCCCCAGTCACTCTAATTTTAATAATGACCCTATCACCCAACCATAACCTACCTTCCCACCTGCCAAGCATTATCCATCCATCTGCCACAGTGAGAGATTTGCTGAAGTGAATGAGGAGGATGAAGAATGTAGTAGGAGGAAACAATAGTCATTCTGAATCAACAGACTCTTCTCATTCATTATAATGATTGATTGCATTTCTGAAGTTACTAAGTTAAGGTAATCAATCTTAGGTCCAATGTTTGGAGGAATACAAGAACAATGACTAGTTAGATAATAGCCATATCAAGGGCACAGATGAAAGGTTATCATTTCTCTTTAAAAATATCTAATATAAATAGGTATGTCAATGAATATGAAATGGCAAAGTAACAAATTTATTTGACTGATGAACTCCAAGTAATGATAAACTCAATAGGAAAGAGCAAGCAACTTAGTCATCCGACTCAACTAGTTAGTATTCAGTTGGTAGAAGATCTCATTGTTTTGGGCCAGCCTAACATGATCAATGATTTACTAGGATCAAATATTTAAACTACTTTTAAATACAAGCACATAATTCATTAATTTTCTAAAACACAAACATATTTTCATTTCGTAGGTCTTAAAAGTATTATGATCTTAAATTGTTTTAGGTTGTTACCTGCTCATCATTACAAATTGTACTTTAAAACCACTTCCTGCTTCCTCTTCTTACCCTCTCCCACCCCCAACCCAAAGAAAATCTTAAGAAACAAGAGAAAAACTTCCAGGATAAAGACTATATGTCTGTGGGGATTATTAGCATATTAATAGACTCTGTTTCTATTTACACTTCCATATCCAGAACCAATTGTTAGTTATTTTAAGGAAGAGGTTATGCCTTAATTAACAGCTCTTTGTAAATGAAAGCCGCTTGCGTTTCTTAAGTGTGTTCAAATTTCACAAGTCGTATTTTACAGCAGGGATCCCAGTTCATCCAATACTTTTATGTGATAACACCTCTGATCAAGGAAGGAAGTCTTTAAAAGACCTTAAATAATTAGCTTTCAGAACAGAAGCCAACAAAAAGTATAATTAATGAGTAAGCTGATTATCCCTAAAGCATTAACATCCATGCACATTTTAAATGAGAGAGAGTGAAGGGACTAGAAGCACCTTAGGTATTTAATATTTCTAACTCTGATATTTCTAAGGACTTCACAAACTTGAGAGTTTAGGGAAAACATTCATTTCTGTAACATAGTGTTGCTATACCTCTGTCCTTTCCATATTCTGTCCTGTCTGTGCCTTGGGACTGCCGGGAGGACTGGATTTGATCATGTGCTTGGAGGAACATAAAATCCCAAGTTGCTGCTTACCATCCCATCATCCTAATCGTTTCCCTGCTTACTACTCCCCTGCACAGTTGTATCACCTCCTCCCACTATCTACTTGAACCATAACCTAGGTGAGGGTTAAGTTTCAAGTGACACTTTCCTCAGACTCGGTATGTGTGATTCCCAAGGTCCAGCAGTGCCCTTTAGCTTCAACAGGAACTCTTCTGGTACCTAAAGGCCTCCCTGCCTTCAGTGTTTCCTGGCATGTGCTTCACTATTGATCGTCAACACTGCCGTAGCTCCCCTGTCTTGAAAACAGACAAAAATTCATGCTGACCTGAGGGATTTAAAGAAGAGGGCTCCTTTGAAGTCATCCCTTCCTCAGCACCTACCCAACAGGATTCTCTTCTGTCCAGGAATTTTCAGAGTGGCCTCTAGAGGTAACGCCTGGTACTTCACTATCTAACCTGGCAGTCATGGAAGAGAAGTCAGACACCGTGGGAAGACTGAAGAATTTAGGACAAAAGACCATTGGGACTTTACATGACCTTCACGTAAATAGGCCTCTTAAAACATCTGCCTAGTACTTGTGTTTGTTTTAGTGCCAGGAACAACTTCGGGAAAATAGCGGGAGTTTCTCTCTCATATGTACAGGAAGAAATTGTGAAAATAGAGCCCTTTATCAATCTCCTGTTTTAGAATAATTACAATCTCTAGAAAGTTTTGAAGCATGTAAAGTTAATCCTTTCTACTTGCTTTATGCCCACAATATGACTCCTTCAGCAACTCCTTACAACAACAGAAATGTAAACCAAGAGATCAAGCCAGCCTTCCTGAAAAAGAGAAAAATATGTTCTGAAAGCTTTTGCTCCTAACCAATTGCCAGTTTGGCACTAAGCCAAGTGAATTGGAAGGGGGTGGGGGGGGAGACGTCAGGAAACTATAAACATAAGGCAAGCATAAACACAGTATAAATACCCTCTTTGAAAAATGCCCAGTTATATCCAAAACCCAATAGTTTGGAAAAGCATATCTTCTTTTCCCAAAGAAAGAAAGAAGTGTAAGTACTTACAGTGTCATGAGACTTATCCTTGACATCATAGACTGTTAGCTTTATTTTGGTCTCCTCATAGATGGGATACTCAGATGGGAATGTGACACCAGTCAAAAACAGTGGGTCTCTTGTTCCCTGTAACAGCAGCAGCAGACAACTTTGATTCAATAAAGCAGCAACTGCAGCCGGCAGCATGCAGGGACACACGAGAGCGCAGAAAATGTGTCTGAGTCTGTTTGTTTTTCTAGGAAATAGTTCTGTTGGAAGAGAGACCTGAATTGCCAAACGATGCTCATGGGCGACAGAAGGCCCAGGGCCCCAAATACTGATATAGCTGTTGATAGTAAATGCTACTACATCAGTGTCACAGCTGCTAATAGTCTGGAAAAACAGCTTATTTTCATTATATGCAGAACTCTCCTTTAGGGTCAGTTGTCAGTCCACCTAGAATACATTTAATGGATTTCACATGAAATGTATACAAAAATCTAAGATATTGACCGATCAAAGTAAAATGAAGCTATTTTCTCATAAAGTACCATTTACTTCCTTTCTGTAATGATTCAGCTGAAAGCCATGCTCTGATAATGTCCATTTGTTTTGAGATGTTCAGCTGGGTTTTTTTTTTCTCCAACCAATTTGAAAACTAATGAAAGAAACTTCATATGATGGATTTGGGGCTATAAAATTACTAGTTTAGGATGTGCCCCACAGGATAGTTCAATGTCTCATAATTCATTTTTAGAGAGCTGACATCCAACATTAAATTTGACATCCATATTTAAATATGCATATTACCAAATATCATGGAGATGTTTGCTACAATTCTGTAAACCAGGCATCTATGAGTTTCTGAAAGCTCAAGTTATTCATTTATCCATTCATTCTTTCTCTTTGTATTCAACAAATACTACTTTTTGTTCAGCTCTGTGTTAAGACACGTTGGAAAAAAACAGCCCCAAATAGCTATGTATGTTCAAACATAAACATCTGAAGTGTGTCAAAATAATTTCTTTTAAGTTTTGGCAATGTTTTAAAAATAATTATATTGGAACAATACTTAAATTTTTTTCATAGCATAAACAACTTTATAATTTTAGTCAAGTTTTTGCTATATGAATGAGGCTATTTTTGTTAATTCAACCACAGCATTAACTACAAATTATACCAGCATTGGCACCTAAAGTTTCCAAAGGGCAGATTCAAGATTCCGTACAGGATCTGGGTCATTCTCATTAGAGAAATGAGTAGAGTTCAGTCTGAATCATTTATTCCGCCAGCCAGGCACAGGTCAGCATTGAGCAAACCCGGTCTGGGGTAGGCTACTTAGTTCCTTGCAGAGAAATTCCTCATGCAAAACAGACAGGGTTTACAAGTCTAAAAAAATCACGCAGAGCTAAGGAGTTTAAAGTATACTTTCTTTAGTCCCAGATATTCAGGTATCTCTTATTCACTAAGTTCATGAAATATGCATGATGAGAACAAAATAATCAAAAGGGAAACACTTCCTCTTTTGAATCTGATCCAATAAAATAACAAGTTTCCTCCCAACACATTTTGAATGTACATTAGTAACAATAAATGTAAATAGGAAATCTCTCATCTGATGAGTAATATTTACACCCTTTAGCTAGAAACATTACAGTTTCTGAAATTAATCATCTACCTTTCTTTGAAAAACATCTTACTTTAAAAAGACACACACAAATAGCAGAGAATATAAAGTTTCCATGGGCAGACTGAAGAACATAGGAAAAAACGAAAAGGGCAAAAACACTTAACTTCTCTGGGTACTTTATGGTTCTCTTTTTTCCCCCAAAAGCAAATATTCATTCCATTTAATTTAAAAATCTCTATATATTTTTTCCCTACTTGTTGCTATATTTAAGGATTCAACGTGGGATTTTTTTTTTCTATTTACTAAAGAAACATAAGGTCTTTTAGGAAAAAGGCAAGTTCTTCTCGCATCTGTTTATTCTGGTAAGTTACCAATGCATGCTTAATAACCTCAGGTATGCTTTCTCAAATGACAGAGGACAGTAACATAGCATAGCTACAGGCCATGGGCTAACTTATTTCAGCTGTTTGCTTAAATCCAGAAAGAGGCTGAGAGAGTGAGAGCAGAGCAGAGAAATGCAGGCACACAGCTCGCTCACTCACCTCCACGATTTCCGTGCTTGAGTATCTTGTCAGACCCTGCTCCGCCGGGTGGATTACTGAGATCTGCACCAGTGTATTCAGCTTCCGATCACGGACAGGAGCCACAAGATCCTTGCATGCTGACAATGACGGAGGAAAGAGAAAGAAAAGAAACTAACACCATGTCTCAGGGAAAACTTCTGTCTGAGTTGGAAGTAAACTTAGCGACGGCGCTGAATGAAATCTCCTGGGACTCAGGCTGATTTTTTTTTTTTTTTTTTTTTTTTTTACAGAGGAAGTCCCTTGGAAGTACCTTACAGAAATAGGAAGTCACGTGTTGCAGAGCTGAATTGAGAGTTCATTTCCACTGACAACATTTGCCGCCCCTGCTAGTCTTGACTGCCCGGGGATCCCGGCTCTAATGTGTGACTGTGCACACACAGCTCAGGGACTTGAGGGACTTTAATTAGTCATTAAACCCTGGGCTTTAAATCACACTCCCAGACAAAGTAAGCTGAGTTGGGCTATATCCGGGAAACTTTACGCTGTTCCTTATTGACATTGGCTGGATTGGTTCAAATGTACCAATGCGCCCTTGGTCCTTACCTGTCTATTGGCTAGAGCTGGCCTCCTACAATCATACACAGTGACAGAAACTGGAAGAGAGGCTACACTACCAAAGCAGCACGCAAGCCACAAGCCAGAGGCAGAGGAGGGGTTAAAAATGCCCTCTGTCTGGGATACCAGCCAAGTCTGGGAGGCAGAAATATGGAATAAGGATGGGTTAATTTTTGCCCAGGGGCCACAAACTAATAACTTTCCTTTGAGACACCAGGCTCATATTACAGACTCTCATCACCATACCATATTTACCTGAATATCTTCTCCTCCCACATATCATTCCCACAATACTGAGGGAAAATCAAAACTGCATTCCTTTGCAGCATGTCCAACATCTGTCCCAGTGCTTTCTCCCCTGGCTCTGAAATAGTTTTACTACCTGCCTTTGGGTGGCTAAATATGATGCAAAGGCTCCTCTCCAGAAGGGTTTCAAGTTATGCTCAGCTGAAGGCCTAAGGCAAGCTGGGGGAAACTAGGTTCTAGATCCATGATGACTGTGTGCTGGGCTCTATACCATCCTTACCCCACACTTCTGACAGGTGCTGACTGGTACAGGAAGGGACAGGAGGATGGGTGCATTTAAGCTATGTTGTGTCACCGCGGCAATTTACAGGACCTTCATCCACTGGGACATAGGTACTATGGCTTAAATCCAAAACTTGAAAGCAGAGGAAATTATAAATGTAATTAGCATCTTCCAGTGGCTTACAGATCATCTCATTTATAGAAGCAGAATGGGATAGAGATTTGGAAACAAACAGGCCTAGTTTTCACCCAATTCTAAAAGCTCGGCAATGCTGGGCAAAATATTTACCTCCATAATTCTTCCTGCCAGACTTTGAGATCCTTTTGTTCGTGTATGGTATTTTGTCACGATTTTTCCTTACTTAAACCACCTCTCTTTAAATGCCTCTATCAATACAGGAGAGCTTAGGAAATCATGTATGGAAAAAGTAATAGCTACAATTTAGCCCTCCCTGTTTTTGAGGCATTTTGCTAATTATCTTTTTATTTCTCAAAACAGAACTTGGACTTACTATTTCAGTTTTACATATTACAAACTAGAGGCTTAGGAATATTAAGTGCTCACATTTACATTAGTAGAACACTAGTGCTTTGTTTACATCTTTCCCCATTAGTTCCATTTCTTTTCTTGCTGTACTGAATTCCTCTCCTGCACAAATGGCACCTACCTTTGGAAGACCCGCTGCCATAATTCTTTACTGTCCCACCCAAGAGATCTGCAGTTTTAGGAAACACTGATGTGAGGTTTCAATGTCAACATAGCTCCGGAAGGAAAAAAAAAAAAAGCTAGATTTAAACTTTCCTGTTCTTTGGTGTTACTTTGATCATTTCCTCTACTTGCCTTACGAATCTGTTTAACTTCATAACTCATTTGCTTGGTTATATGCTCAGGGTGTTCAGCTTTCTCTCCATCTACTGATGTTGACTATACCTGTCTTGGATTTTAAAGCTGAAGTTCGTTTGCTTCAAACATATGCATCTTGCCCTCTTTCTGCCTGCAGCCTCATCTCTACCTTATGAGCTTATGACACGTTTGCTCAAAATGAGTTACTCCTTTTCAGATTTCTTATCAGTGGTGGGCTGTGATTATTTCCCAGAAGCAAGCTGCTATTCTCTCTTTTATGAGAGAAACTCTCAGACTCACTCCTAATAAAAACAGACAAAGTCTTCATTAAACTGAAGTGTTCTCTCCAACCCAATTTGCAGATATCCCAATACTGAAGAAGTAAAAACAACAATAATGGCACTTTGTATTCCTTTATATTCCATATCTTAAAACAAGCACAAAAAACAATAACTAAAGTCATACCTCGGGCAGTACATATCTCTTTTCTTCCCAAAACCCCAGAAGACTTTCTGTTCCCTAATACTTAGGCTGTAAGATATCATGGAAAGACCCTAAGATCAGTCAGAATTCCTGAGCTGTATTCCTAGATTCCTTGTTTACTAGTTATGTGACATTAAGTCACAAACTCTTGAACACTTTATTTCTTCATCTGTTTACCTGTCTCTTGGCATCTAACTGAGAAAGGCTAATGCCTTTTTTATGAATGGACTTTTCTACATAAAGTTTATCAATATCATTATACTAATATTTACCAATATTTAGTGTTTTATTATTGTGTAAAATGTTTTTTATTGACTCAGTCATATTCAGATAGCTCCTTAAAGCTGTCACCATGTCCAATATTTGTTTGTAAATACAATCCAGTAGGTGAGTCACTGTATTTCATATCATGAAACCCATACACGCATGGATCTATATATCCTGAAACTGTCCCACTGAACGGGTGATAAATGATGAGTGCTTGGATTTCTTCATGGAGATATCACTCATTTGGTCACTATAAAGTCTAACCTGCATAGGAATTATGTGATAGCCAATAAAGAAGCCTAAAAACTCTGTCAATCTTCCAGATATACTTGCCACAACCCATTACCCAAACAAAACTCTGATCTGCCTACATGGCCTTCCTCAACTCATAAGACTAACAGAGTACATTAGGTTTTGCTTCTGTTGTTCTGTTTTATTTTATTTAAGAATTTATTGAGTCAAATGCATAGTTAATTAATGTCTCTCTGCAATCATTCATATATATGTATATATATATGTATATATATGTCTATATATATACATATATATATGAATGATTATATATATAATTATATATAAAGGAATTATTTCTTCCTTTTTACTGGTTTTGTTTTGGACTGCGCTATTTAAAAGTATTCCCAAAGTCCAGAAGAGTTTAAATACACAAGATGCTAATAGGTTGGGATTCAGATGTGCTTGTGTCCATTGAATAGACTTGTTTTATTTTTTACCAAAAAGGGAAAAAACTGCAATATAGAAGTAATGAGTCTTTTTTTTTAAAAAAGCTCATAATTTTAAACTTTTCTTTACAAAAATAAAATAGTTTTGAGCTACTATTTTTTTTCTGTCAACTTTGTTACAGTAACTAGCAACTTGAGGGTTCACTTTCTATTGCCAGTGTTTTGAATGAGACCTGCGTCTCCTGCTCAGATTTGTAAAGGAGTCACACAGCCCTCACTCTATGGTAGGGAATCCTCGGTAGAAGTGTAAGGATAAAAAATAAATGCAGCATCAATATCTCAGGGGAGGGCTGGGCACTGAGCAAACTGGAAAGCCTATGCTGTGTTAGCAGAGGGAACCTCTATTCAAATTCATTGCCCAAAGAAATGAAAGCCCACTGTTGCTTGATTTGAGGATCTGTCCAGAGCTTGAAATCCCAGTCACTGTGTAGGCTAAAGTTATAAGAACCATACAACAAATACATCTGTGACTGATTTGGCCTAAGGACCAGAAGTTTCTAACCTATGGTCTAGATGCTCAAAGCTACTACTTGAATTCTTAGGAAGACAGCACAAATCATCTTTTGCTCCTTAGTTCTAATATTTGAGGTTCCAGGAGCTAAGGGGGTCAGGGGTCTTCAGAGTTCTTGTTAAATTAAATATTCTCTCTACCCAGAAATACAGTTTTTACAACATAACAGTTTTTGTTTCATTCAGCCATCATTTCTAAATCATGTCAAGTCTCTTGAATCCATAGAGCCTTTCCATGATTCTAGCCAATTTTAGCTGGAAGCCTAAAACTGTCTCTTGACTCTTCTATCAGAGAGTTCGATCCCAGCAATAATCATCTGAAGCAGAACACAACTGTTGGTTCAAGTGCCTTCGAATTCAGCAGCGTTGGCCAAATCCTAACATTCTAAGACCTTCATCATATATGGAGTCCACAAATAAGCAAAGGTGCCTGCCACAGGCTTTCATGAGAGCAGCAGCATGAGCCACAGGGCAGTGTGAATTCATAGTCGACTTCAAGCATCTACCCCTTTCCCCTTAAGAACTCTTTCTTCTTTGAAGTCAGGTCATTTTTCTTGCTTCACTCCATTTCATCTCTCTTCTTGCCATTCAGTGTTACTGGCATCTAACAAAGTTTATCCTCTTTCCTCCAGAACAAAGCAATGGCCACAAGCAAAGGAGGCAGGGGCAGGGGACTTTGACAAGAATTCCCACATCTCTGTTTTCTGTTCTTACATTAGCAAAAAGAAAGTTAGGCTTAGAGGAGAAACCACACAGTATAATATATAGAACACACAGGAATGATTTTTTCACTGGAGATAAAACTATTTGAAACCTGGATCTAGTCTAAGGAGTTATGTTACTTTGGATAAATTATCTCTTTGAGTCTCTATTTTCTAATCTGTAGAGTGGACTTAAAAGGACACATTTCATAGATTTGCTGTAAAGATTATAGGAAGCAATGTATATAGAATGCTAGGCACATTATATTATTATTATTATGAATATAATTATGCATTGATGCAAAAATGGATTTTATCTATCCAATATTCTTATAGTAGTTATATGCTTGAGATATTCCAGGTTGGTCCTAATTTGGTATAACCATATGGTTCTTCAGTAAAAGAATTTTGTTAAATTTATAGCTGTGATTTTTTGGTATTCTCTTGTTTTCATATAGATAAATAAAAATGTTTAAAACCTTTTACTGGATTATTTGTTAATTTCCAAAATCATAGGTATCATTAATATGCTGTCTTCTGTGAAATCAGATGTGGACACTTACACTTGTTAATTTTACCTATGATTAGGAACTTCCAAATAACAACCAAAAATAACAGAAAGCCTTATTTGTTTGTCTGCCAGGCAAATGAGCTACATGTAAATAGTCAACTCACCCTATAAGTAGGCATTTAGCTGGGAGGTAGTGTTCCTTTACACAGAGAGTGATGGCTAACAGGGAGGCATTATCTAATAACTGAGATGCCCCAACAGATTATAGAAAGACTTGCTCTTCTGCTCTGTATACTTCCTTCATCGAAAAAGGAAGACTGCTCATAACTCTTCCTTTTCTTGCAATTAAAAGTAAGTGTTGTAGTTAGAACCCAATATAGCCTAATAGAAGCGTACCTCCTCCTCTGTTGAAATCTTAACGATTGTACCCTCTACAGACCCTTCATAGTGAAAATGGAAGAGATAAATCCATGCCACTCAAGGGCAAAAAATGCCGGGGCACAGAGGATGGGGTATCCTGAATAGAAAAGCAGCCTTGTACAAACAGGGCTTTAGAGAAATAACCATCTGGCTTCTAGGCTCCCTCAATAGCACCATTCTTATCTTACTATGGCTAAGAGAATCAGCCACTTCCCCAAAGGCTGTGGGAAAGACTCTTGAGGCCTAGAATACAGTGTTTTATTTACTTCTCAAATTCTTATTTGGTCAGGTTTCTTAAAATGTCACATATATATCTTTCTCCTCGTATTCCAGAAAATTAGATGCCACTAATCAATTGATATGCCAATTTGGGTTATGTTTCCAGTCCAGAAAATTACTGTATTCCATTATATGTTTTCCCAGTTACCATTACATACCAGTGATTAAATTTAAATTATATAAATTTGTAACATACATTAAAAATGTATATAATACATAAAAATCATCATAACTCCTCTTTTTATTGCTTTGCCAGTATAATATGTATAACATACTTCCCTGTTTTTAGTCTCTTCTTCCTTTCTGTTCTTTATTCTTCCTTTCTCTCTGGAATGTTAAGAAAGCAATTTTCTGAAGTGTAGGATACAGTTCAGATCCCCTGACTGGATTCAGAAGACAACACTGCCCCATTTCCAGGGCACTGCAATCCATGATAATTCAATTGTATGCAGTAAAATGGCAGAATGCACAATGGCGCTGCTTCATAATAATATCCACACAGTGAGAATTTCCTGAGTAGTCAGGATATTCTGTATTCACTAATAAATATTTTCCTAAGACTACTTCTTAGAAAAATGTGGCTCTATATCATACTGACTGATTTATGGCTATTAATTTATACATTCTCTGTACATTCAGTATTCTTTGTAGAATCTTTTAAGAGTCTTTAATTCATTGACTCTAGCATTATATCTTGTCATCCTGTTCATTTTAGTGTACTTTCACCTAATCAAGTGTAATTTCTGTAATCTTTCTCATTTGGTCTTATCCCTTTTTGTTCTCTTTCCTGCCCTCTCATATTTCCTCTAATACATGTTTCTCCCATCATTCTGAAAGATGAGGTTGTTGAAGTTGTCACTGCATATTTATAAGACTTACAACTATTAGGGTCAGGAATACCTGTCTCTGAACCCACTGCAGCTCTTCCTTCTGTTAACTGTTTTTAACTCCTTATAGGGATAAAACAAAAAGGTGTTATCTCCCCCTTAACCATTATGGGGGGGGTTTTAATTAACACATACTTCCCTGAAGAGTACGTGAACCATGCTTAACTGTCAACATAAGCAATATTTGTTGGAAAAGTAAAAAATGTATAAAAGTTGGCACTTTTTTTTTTCCTTTTTGGTTTAGTTTGTCTTTTAAGGCAATGTATCAAAAAAAAAAAAAAAAGTCCCAAATGCAAAATCAAGGCCTGCCTGACTTTTCAAGGGTGATAAGAATATCTACATGACATGAACCAACAGTATTAATTTTAGATTGTTAGAAGGTCAGGGGTAAACAGCAGTTCAGGTTTAAGGTTGGAAGTAAAGAAATAAACCCAAAAAATCAACACACACGTGCATGCACGCGCGCACACACACACACACACACCCAACCACCCACCCACACACACACACACACACACACATACACACGGGAAAAAAAGCCATCCTAATGCAAGAATTTTTTAGACTTACTGAAATAATGCTATATTTTTTGCTCCTATACTACCACAATAAAATACTAATAACATATAAATTTTAAGGTTTTTCTCACTTAAGATAATACATGAAGCATGCAGACAAGATGGGAGTGGAGGGAAACACAATGTACTACATACTAACCATGTGTCAAGTGGCATTGAAAATAAACTTTGCTTGTGTTAGCACATGTCCAGAACAATACCATGCTTGTTGCTGCCTCATAGTTCCACTAAATTCCATATCTATATGGTGTTTTTTACTCATCAGTCAGATTTGTAGATCATAACATGTGGCTCGAGAAGGAAGCCTGTTATTTATTTATTTGTTTCTTACCAATAGCAGAGAGTATTCAGTAGTCTGATTTTTCCCCAGTAACGTCATTCTGCTTTGTCTGTTCCTCTGCATGCTCAATGGTGATTTAGCTTTGTAACAAGAATTTTAAGACTCTCCATATTCCAGTAATAGTATCCAAATAAAACATGAGGAAAGGATGAGCCTAATGCCATGGGGAGGAAGCAGATGATGGAGTGATTGAAGAATATAGGTAATAATTTGCAAGAGGGAATTTAAAAGATTTTGTTATAGAAACATTGCTGCAGAATTCTTGCTACACTGAGATTTGAGCACCACTTCTTCTAAATTTCATTACAACTGGTTCACTTATAAATTAAATTGATTTCCTTCATGTAAAAAGCTAAATTCACATTGTTGGGAAAAAGGTCCTGAAATAAATTTTTTTACTTTTCCCCATAACAAAATAATATAAAAATATGCCACCACATTCTATGTGTACCTCTGTGTGGGTTAAATAAATGTGTTGGCCTTTAAAAATTAAAAAAAAAATGCCTAAAAAGATGAAATTCACTTCCTTAGTGTGGAACATTACACATATGAAAATAAACTACCCACTCAGTACAGATTCTGAATTTAAGTATCATTGAAAAATCTAGAGAGAGAGGGAAAAAAAAGAACCTCTTCCCGGAACAATGGTGCTTTCGGGAAATGCTCTCTGATTGTCTGTGCTCTGGAGCAGTGAAGATGCCAGCTGTACAGAAGACAGCATATTTGCATATAAAAAGAACAAATTTGGTTCAAATGACTGTTGTCAGTACCAGAAGACGCCCATTCTCCAGCTTGTCCTCAGCTCCCTCAGCTTCTCTCATGTCAATCCTCAGAAAATACTATTTTGTCTTGTTTTCATGAATATTACCTAGGTGACTAAGACTGTCGTCAAGCAATTGAATTAAAAACAAGTCTGTACTGGTGACTTTTCTAGTCTTGATATCCCACCCTATATGCTGAAAGCCCCAAACTGGCCTGGCATCATCACCTAACATTGTATACAGACTTGGTTCTTTGTGTGCAAGCTCCAAATCCACGTTCCACTTCAGAAACAAGTGCTTGCAGCTTTCTGCTGCTCTTTTCAGCAGGACCATATGTGCTGCTTAAGAAAGGATGAAAACGTTATTCCAAGAATGGAAGCAGGTCCTTCTGAATACTAAAAGAAATATTGTGAATCAGTTAATGGAAATCTGTAACCTTAAAACTAGGATCAGAAAAGTTAGAGAGAACAACATGAAGCCTTTTATCTGCCCAGAGGCCAAGATGACAGCATTTTTCCATGACTATCGATCAGTTCCACATGGGAGCCAATAGGATTCCTATCAGGACAACCATAGAAGCTGTCCGTGGATCCAGAAGAGCATGTGTGTTAGCGGGAAGGGTTAGTCACCTTCCCTGTTTTACCCCCGAATCAAAAGATAAGGCCAGTGTGGCTGCTGGAGACAGTTACAGGAGGGGTGGCAGAAAAGTCAGAACCTGAGTCGCCAAAGATGGATGGCTAAGAGAAGTGCACTCAGAGTTGTTGAACTCTAAAGACTCAGAATGATTGATGTCCAGGAGGTATTCGGGGGTCAGAGGACAAATGAAGGAAATAGGGCCTGGAATGCTGCCTTCAGGGGTTGATGGTCTCCTGAAAGAATCCATTTGTTTGGGCAGGAAATAGCAAGCGATCTGGAAAGCAGTTGTTCAATCTGGATGTCTCTGTACAACACATTGACTCATAGTCCGGCTTTCATCAAATACTGAATGAGCCAATTTTTAGACATGCTTTCCCAAACCAAAATATTTTAGAAGAATTGCATTGTATATATTACACCAAGAGATTTAAATTTTAAAAGGTGGTGCTTAAATTAAGGTAATTTTTTTTTAAAATTTCAGTAATATTTTTTATAAATGTATTGCACTTAGCATCTATATGTAAAATTAATGGTGTTTTTTTTAATGAAATTGCTATCCCTTTAAAACCAAATATTTTACAAGTAGATTAAAAGTATTAAATCAAAGCCTTACATAAATAGAAAATAAGAGGGGGAAAGGGAGAATGAGAGGAATAGATGGGTCTGAGGGGATAGCCTCTATTTTAATTGTCTCCATGTAGAACATCATTTGGGGGAGGACAGTATTGAAGACCTTGAAGAATATAACTCCCCATTTTTCTTGACTCTTGAGTCAATCACATGTGTGATTTTCCTATAGACAAAAGAAAATCTCGATATTCGTGTTTTATGTGCAGCTCTAGGGGTGTCAATTCTCCCATCATGAGATGGTTGACTCACAGGAAATAAAACAGATACAGATAAGCTAAAACTAGAAATGACTAGCAATCCAGGAGACACAGAACAATAGAAAGGAGACAAGTGAGTATGTAGGTGAGAAAGCAAATGTGGGATAACTTGAAGACAGGAAGGGACTAATTATTCACAGCAAAATCCACAAGTTCAACCCCACGTGGAAAAAGCATAGCTCAGACAATTGGAAATAACAGATAGTGCTTCTAGGGGAATCAGAGTTTGAAAAAAACAAAAAAGCAAATTCTTAGAAAAACTGGGATCTCCAGGGAGAACAGTTCAAATCTAAAGCTCAGCAGAGTTCCTGCTAGCTGAATGGAACGCTTCAGGGCCCTAGCTACAAAGGCAGTTTCAGAACAAAGAAGTAGTTTACACTACCCAAATTAAAAAAGAACCACCTCTCTACTCTTCCAGGGCATGTGGTACACTAGGTAAGATAAGAATATGAGATATCTTCTGTTTGAAGGTCTCCTTCAAGTTCTTACTTGCTGTATGGAGTAAACTGCTTAAGGTTCCCAGCCATGGATCCCAGTCCTGACTCAGTGACTGGATTTGTTATGGAGTCTCCCTATCCTCATCCTGAAGTGGGGATAGTAACTGTAGTTCTTCTCACTGAGGGTTTGTGAAGATCCAATTAAATATGTGAGAAAAAAAAAAAGATTGAATTTCCAACGATGTATGAACTTATTTCTCACTTTCATATATATTTGTCAAACACCCTGTGAAATAAGAATTATAACCCACAACTTACACACAAAGAATCAGAGTTTTAGAGAGGGTAAGGGATTAACTGAAGACAATCAACAGATTAATACCATTAAGTGATAACTTATATGTCTAGCACCATTCTTAGTGCTTTAAGTAACTACCTCAGCTTAATCCACAGAACTCCCCAATAAAATTTAATTGTTCAGAGTTACACAGGTAGCCAGTAGAAGAATCAGGATTCAAACGCTCTCAGGATGGCAGCCCAGCCCAGGCTCTCAAACACTGTCCTTGTATTACATTCTCTCGGGGTTACATGGTATAGGCTGAAATGTAAGTTCAAATCTCTGGACCCATTCCAGTCCATTTCTACTATTCTAGCTGTCTGTTACACTTTCTGTTATTTGTTTACATATGCTCTTAAGAGCATATCTATAAGAAGATTGCTTTCTTGGGGACACCTAGGTGGCTCAACTGGTGAAGCATCTGACTCTTGATCTTGGCTCAGGTCATGATCTCATGGTTTGAGCCCCACCTCAGGCTCTCCACAGACAGCACCAATCCTGCTTGGGATTCTCTCTCCCTCTCTCTCTGCCCCTCCGTCGTCGCTCATTTGCATATTCTCAATCTCTCTCTCAAAATAAATACGTAAGCTTTAAGAAGATTGCTTGTTTTATGATGCTGTCATAATACCAGAATCATGAAGTGTGTTTGTGAAGAATTTTAGACATAAAATTCTAAACAGGTAAGCAATCACCAGCTATACAGTCTAGTTACAAAATGTCCTTGTTCAGCTCAGCCTATGACTGATTCCTCCTCTCAGTTCTTTCTAGAAGAACTCGAAGGGCAGTAAGGCTCTACTCTTCCTAATATATAATTTTCTTATAACAAAATATCAATGTTTAAATAATTGTATTTATTGAGAATTTTAAAATGAACTTCTTTCTACAAATAATTGTGTCAGCAATAATTACAAAACATTTCAAGGGCATATCTAAATATATACATCTATTTTATGAAGAAATATGAGAGGAAAAAAGCAATGGCATCCATGCATGCATTCAATTCATGGATATTTATTAAGTGTCTAAATGTGCCCAGCATGATTCTAGGTGACAGTTTCACAGCAGCGAACAAGAAGTTCCCTATTTTATGGAGCTTGTACGCTAGTGGGACATGAAGTTTAAAATAATAATTTAGTCACAATTTTAAACAGGGTGTTAAATTGAATGTTGAGGAGTGGGGGTGTGGGTCACAAAAAGTTTCTCTGATGAGGTGACATTTGAGCTGAGTTAAAACATACCAAGGAGCCAGTTTAGGGGAACAACAAATGCAAAGATCCAGATATTTGGCTTGTTTGAGAAGCAAAAAGAAGACCAAGGCTGATGAAGAATGAGCTAGGGGATAAGCTTATGTCTGGTGAGAATGGCCTACTTCTCAAGATCCTTGTAGAATGTGGTAAGATATTTCAATTTTATTCTAAGTGAAATGGAAGCTATTGGGAGATTTTAACTAGGAAAGTGAAGAAATCACATTGATATTTTTAAAAGATTATTCTGGCTCTTCTATCTGGAGGTGACTATGCAGGGGCAAGAGCAGATGCCAGGTTCCCATAAAGAGTCCTCTAACTAGCCCCGATGAGAGCTGATACCTGCTTAGAATTGAACAACAGGAGGGACAAAGGATGGGGTTGGTCAAATTCAGAAAATATTTTAAACATAGGAATTATAGGCTTTGATGATGGATCTAAAGTGAGGTTAGAAAAAAAGGGAATTAAAAAAGAGTGATATTTGGGGATTTGTATAACTGAATGGATGGTGATATTTTTTGTGGAGATTGGCATCATGGAGGAATAAAATACCTCCTAGATGAGCAAGTGGAGATATCTCCTAGCCAGTTGAAAATGGGAGTAGGGAGCTCCATGGAAAAGTGAAAGCAAGAGTTACAGGTTTTGAAAACAAAAACCCACAAATGTTTAAAGCCGTGGACTTTCAAGTTGCTAAGAGTGATGACACATTTAAGTTTTGTGAATATTGGGGATAAAACTGATATCCTGAATTTGGACAAGTTTTGACCTGGGGATACCTGTTTTGCTTAAATTGACTTCTGAGACCTCACCACGATAGATAACAGCCAAGAATAATCTCTTGTCCTTGATAAAGTAAAAGTAATATGGGAATAAGTGCCAGAGCACTTGAAAAGCTTTGGGCTTTCTCATACTAGGTGTATGACCGTAGGCAAGTCACTTAATGCCTCTGAGAGTCAGTTTCTTCCATTGTAAAATGGGCATAGCACCACCTTTGCCAACTTCAAAAGGTCAAAGCCCAAGTTAGAAGCATTTTGGAAAAGACTGTTTTGTACAGTGGAAACACGAGGGACGTCTCTTTAATACTGATTTCCACTCTACTAGGTCTCTTTTCTTCCCCATGGCACGGCTCCCAGGTGGCCTAGGATACTTTTGGATACCATCTGCTCGACAAGAAGGCTGCCTGATAAATTTCAGCCCCAAAGACAGCAGCATCAGGGGATCTTGCTCCCTCACAACCTCAGAGGCTTTCAACTTGATGCAAAGCAAAACCACCTAATGAACAAAGCCCTTAGGTAGTCCTGATTCCCCAATTACCCATAAGTAGCAACAGATGCTGCAAAGGTATACCTGTTCCAGTGACCAGCCGCTGTCAGTAATTAGACAATGGAGGGAAGTAAGCAATTAGGTAAATCACACAGAAAGAGTAATAAACTAGACAAGGTATGTTGCTCATGGAAAAAAGACACAAATAAAGAAGGTAGAAAGTAAATTAAAAAAAAACCTCTAATTTAACAAATTATTTGCAAAACCTATGTGGAACAATCTGATTTGGCCTATGAAGTTCACCTGGTTAAAGACCTCCTTTAACTGAAGCTCCCATGGAATATTGTTCAGAAAGAAATGTGACAAGAATAGATCTACTTTATCACAACACAATCTAGTTAAATGATACGGTTGCAGCAGATAGGAAGTGGGAAGAGAAGTTTGATTTCTCATTTATTAGTGATGTTACACATTTCAACTTCCTCAAGAGCACCAAACTAGAATCTACACCAGTGTCAGTAAGAACAGGCTACCTTGCAACTGCAGCACACATTAAATCTTGAAACTCTAGAAACCACTACTCACACAACAGCCTGTTAAGAAGCTCTGATTGGTTCATTTTCTCTCTTCTTTCAGTGAAATCTCTAATTATTTCAGCAGTGCAAAAACATAATGCAGATCTTAGATTACCTTTTATTGTTTTCTCTTTCCCACCCCTGCACTTTTAATAATCAACCACAAAGAAAGAACATGGCCTTTGGAGTTACAATCTATACTCCTCCACTTCCTAGCCTTATGCCCTTGGGCAAGTGACTGAATCCATCTCTGAAACATGAATAGTGGGAAGCACCTAATAGGTCAGCTGTAGAAGCAAAGATAAAAAAATGAAAAGTGTGCAGGGGCGCCTGGGTGGCTCAGTTGGTTAAGTATCCTACTTCAGCTCAGGTCATGATCTTGTGGTTTGAGAGTTCAAGCCCTGGATCGGGCTTTGTGCCAACAGCTCTGAGCCTGGAGCCTGCTTAAGATTCTGTGTCTCCTTGTCTCTCTGCTCCTCCCCTGCTCGTGCTTGTGTCTCTCTCTCTCAAAAATAAATAAACATCAAAAAAAATTTTTTTTTAAAAAGTGTACAGCCTAATACCTGGCACCTAGAAGGAGTTCCATAAGCGATAGCAATTATTATGCCCAAAAAGACAGTGTTAAGACCTGCTGCTCAAGGAAGAACTTGTTGACTATAAGAAAGTGACTCACCCAAGGATATTTTCAAAATAATACAGCTTAACCACTCAGTAAATGTATGTCAGATACTAGTTTAAGTGCTTTATGTACATTAATTTATTTAATCCTAACAAGCAATTTATAAGGTAGATACTGATGCCCTTCCATTTTACAGATAAGAAAACAGAGATTCAGAAACACCATGTAATTTTTCTAAGGTCAAGTGGCTAGACGGTAACAAAGATAGGACTCAAATGATTGCAATTGGCTTCTCACTCCCATCTCTTAACTGGTGAGATACTGCCTCCCCACTCAAACTGTAGACTGAAATCTGAGACTGAAATGCAAATCCACTTCTATTAGTTGTCTGTTATTTTTGTTTCTTTGTTTCTGAAAAGGTCTCCTCAAGAGTATTGCTAGTTACCTGATGCTGTCAAAATTGCAATAGCTTGAAGGAAGATACTCAGGTATGCAAACTCTGCATAGGTAGGCAGTTGTCAGGAGCACAACATGGCTACAGAGTCCACTGTATCCAGCTCAGCATGGTTAAGGCTTCTTTGAGTTTCATCTAACATAGCCCTAAAGCCAGTAAAGCTCAATTGTTGCTGATACCCAAATGCAATTTGCTAGCATTAGACAATGTTTAAAACCTTGTGTTCATCTGGAATTTTAAAATAAGCTCCAAATATATGTGCAATGATTGTAAAATACTGCAAGAGAATTTCTAGAGCCTTAATTTATTTTTGATGTGGGATTATAAGTAATAAAGAGGGATATGTAAATGAGCATTAAGCACATCACCTTGGAAAATGAGCTCTAGGATTTTGTTTCATGAAATTTGCTACTCCTTTTGCTTGAATTGTCTCTTGTGTTCCTTCTAAACCAACTGAAATCCCTCTCATCTTTTCAGGTCTGGTCCAAATGCCACTTCCTTTGAGATGTTGTTTCTGATGCCATAATTATATTTAATTACTGTTTGCTTAGTATTTCCATAGTTGTTGGTGTGTGCCTTTATTTTGCCCTTATCATAGTCTTCCTGGCATTATAGTTGTTTGTCTTCACCCCCTCCTAGAAATTTTTGGGAAGCAGGAATCAATAAAAAGGGGATATACCCTGATGATTAAAAGCAGGGGCTTCAGAATCAGACAAAACTCAATTTGGATCCTGACACTGTCACTCAATTTCCATAAGATCTTTGGGAAGTTGACCATTGGGAATTTTTGATGTTTTATCTCTTAAGTGAACATAATGGGAGAGCATGCTCTGCACTCAGACTCCTGGGATCAAATCTTGGGCCCATACTTTACCTGTTCATGTCTAAGTTTCTTTTCCTGTAAAACAATATGACTAACTAATAAGGGAGCAATTATTCCACAATTAAGTTGTGAAAATGGGGGTGCCTGGGTGGCTCAGTCAGTTGAGTATCCAACTCATGATTTTGGCTCAAGTCATAATCTTATGGTTCATGAGATCGAACCACACATCCATCGGCTCTGAGCTGACAGCTCAGAGCCTGCTTGGGATTCTCTCTCTCCCTCTTTCTCTGCACCTACACTGCTTACTCTCACTCTGTCTCTCAAAATAAACAAATAAACATTTTAAATAAATAAATGAATTGTGAAACAGAAAGTAATTAATTTATGTAAATGACTTACGATGAAGAATGGTAAACAGATAAGCACTCAATAAATGTTTGTTGTTTTTAGTGTTACCTTGTAGAGTTGTGGTGAGGAAAACATGGCATTCTGTTTGTAAAGAAGTAAGTACCATTTCATAGTATCTTAAATATCATGGATTCTCAAAGAATGGTATCTACCACTGTGCTATTACTGTGATTCCAGCACTTTGCACAATGCCTTGTCTTTAGAAGGTACCCCCCCCCCAAATTATTGTTGAGTGGAAAGCAATGTTTTTTAAGGGAAATATCACATTGTAAGAATCAAGATACTGGTGATCTGTGTTTAATGAAGCAACAAAAAAGGATGAGCAGAGGCCTTATCTAATTCTTAGCAGGTGCTTCTTTTTTTGCTTCAAGATGATCTTACAGCATATAGGAAATAATATTTTTATCAATAGATTAAATACAAAAAATATACCTCTGTGCTTGGTATTCCCTTTAGCTGGAACAGCATACCATGTAGAGGGTAAAAAGACACTAAAGAAGATAGACTAAAACCTTCCATTTTTCCACTGGAGCTTTAAAGAAAAAAAGTCAGAGCTTTATAATCATTTATAGAACAAAGACCAGCAGGAATGTAGAAGTGTAAACACAGAAAGGAGCTAGCAAGTTTAGCCTCCTAAGGTTTTTTTTTTTTCTTTTAGAGAAACATACGAAACAATTCCTGATTTATAGCAATTCATAAAGTATGAATGGACCTGACGTGCAGGTTAATGAAGGCCCTAGCAAGCTATAAAAGCTGTGTCTATAAAGAAATGAGACTGTTTTTTATGCAGCTTGTCAGTCTGAGCACATTTTAATACACATTTCAAATTCTGAACACAGAAAACTGATCACATAATTTACACGACTTTGTGTTTTTTGCTTGCTGTTTGTTTTTTTGTTTTGTTTTGTTTTGTTTTTTTGTTTTTGCTAACCAGGCTATTAGAAATATAGTGGCTCTGAGTGTTGTATATAAGTGACAAATCACTGAATTCTACTACTGAAATCAATCATGCACTGTATGTTAACTAAATAAAATTTAAATACAATTTAAAAAAAGATAAAATACAACCATAAAAAAAGATATATAGTTACTTTATATATAAAATCCAAAATCTGTACACATAACCTAATATATGATCCAATAGAAGAACAAAGTATTTAGATTCATCACCTTCCTGGACAAAGCCTTAGCAACAAAATAGGATAACCTCTTTTTGAAAGCCACTCTGATATTTGAAGTAACCTACCTCAGGACATCTTGTCACTTTGCCATAATATAATGTTGTCATAAAATTGAATTTTAATCACTGAATTCTAGAATGGTACACCTCACTTACCTAGTATAGTGGGTTGCATATCCACAAGACTGTTTTTATTTTAATATATTTTAATAAATTATTTTAATTTATTTTAAATTTATATTTTTAATAAAAAATTTTATTTTCCTGTTACCATAGAAAAAATAGTCTCTACAAGTGGTAAACTTCAATTTCTCTATTTAGTCACATTATGTATGGCAGAACTGGCATGGCTTCCAGAGTGAATGTGAAGTTAAAACACTTGGAATCATTGAGTTTTCTATACATACAACTATTCCAAAGGACCAAGAAATAGAGGAATGGAGAACCCAATTTGAGAACACATTTTCCACTTTCTCTTCCAGGAAGACAAGATGGCTGGCCTTTCTATATGTAGCTTGGTATCTAATGATAAATGAGTATTTATTATGTACTTTGGTATGTGTGTGTTTTCAGGAGTTGAAGTCTTTATCTTATTCCAAGCACCAAGTGTATGCTTATGATGCTCTCCTGGTCTAGAATGTGATTCCTCCTTTCCTCTTCCTATTTTTAATCCTACAGTCTTCCTTCAAAAATTGACTTTATTTAGTTTCCCTTGCAAAGTCTTTTTTGACTACTCCTCTCTGCACTCATTTGATTCTTTACACAATCTTTTATATTCTTAGAGATCCTAAAAAATCACTGAGCTTTAATTTTTTTGATGTTTATCTTATTTTTTAGAGAGAGAGAGAGAGAGAGAAAGAGTGTGAGTGGGGAAGAGGTAGAGAGGAATAGAGAGACACAGATATGAAGCAGGCTCCAGGCTCTGAACTGTCAGTGCAGAGCCTGACGTGGAGCTTGAACTCATGGACCACAAGATCATGACCTGAGCAGAAGTCGGATGCTTAACCAACTGAGCCACCCAGGTGCCCCCAAAATTGCTAAGGCTTTAAAGGTCTTTTAATGATTTCAGGAGTCTTAGTTTGACCTCTCTAATTATACTATGAGCTAATCGAAAGCAAAGAACAGATTTTTACCACTTCAGATATGCCCCTTTTCTTGTTTAGCTTATTCAGGTTATTCATTTTAAAAAATGACACCACCTGATTGTGACATTTATATGAGCACATTGCAGAGATTTGGAAAGCTGTAAGAAAGCATAACAAAGGAAGTAAAATCCTACAAATATGTCATAACCATGATTAAAGATACTCATTAAAGATACTTATTCTTCCAATCTTATTCTTTCATACATACAAAGAGAGTTAAATAAGTAAGGGTCATGTTGTATATGTAGTTTGTTATTCTGTTTTGGCAACATTTATATTCCCTTGTTTGATGAAATATCCTTTTAACAGATGATTTTTATGACTGTATAGTATTCCACCTTAAGACTATATTTTTTACTATAAAAATTAAACAACACATGCTGATCGACTCTGCATTGAGAATAAAATACAATGGTCTGCACTTTCCTTCATCCATCCTGAATTTGAGGTATTAGGATAAAAGTCAAGAAATGAGATGATATAATGGACATAAAAAGAGTTAACTGTCTGAAAATGTATTATGATATATGACTACATTGCAGAGATAACAGATGTATTTCTACATTGCCTATTACTGATTTTTATTTATGCTAATTTTCATTATATTACCATAGAAGTTATAGCAGTTGCTATAAGACTTCTCAATTTTAGAGAAAACTAAAAAATAAAGTAAGGCTATGTTAAATAATTTGATCCTTGGATTCGTCTTATTTTGTACACTAATAAAACCTACATGGGACGAGTTGATACATTTTCTTTCAAGAGGGAAAAGTCTCTGGAAAACAAATTATCCCATAATTTTATATATAGATTCTTAAAAGATAAAACAGCTTCACAAAAGGCAAAGGATTAACAATCTGTTAGCTTTGAATCCTATCTCTCCCTGTCTCTTGCTCACTAGAGGCTCAACCCAATCATGAGGGCTGATTCTATTACCCAGGGGTTATGGAGTAAGAGACACTAGAAGAGGCTATGGGACCAGGATGAGTATTTCTTCTGTCTCACAATTGTCATACTCTGACCCTAGCATTCTGGCCATCTAACAGGTGGTCGTCAGTATTCTGCCATTGCTGCTGAGGCTTTGTTTACTTCAAGACAGATCAGCTCATAACTTGGTTTCATTCCTGATCAAACCAGCAACCCAATTCACTACCCTTGAAACCCAGTATTCTCATTCTTATGACCCTTTACCTGCTGCATAAATATTTACTATAGCCAGGGTCTCCTGCTCAGAAAGTTACCTGGATCTTCTATTCAGTATAGACACTTTCCAAACAAGTACCCACATCCCAAATCCCTTTGGATACACAGAATCCTTCTTTGACTTTTATATCTAAAATAGTCCCTCCATTCCACAAGTCAATTACCTCTCCCCCAGACATATTCTATATAGTTGTTCTATTTCCTGTATACATAGAACTTAACACTACCTGAAATTATTTACTTACAAGTTTGCTATGCTCCCAATACAAAATGGATGAAAGAATGATTTGTATTGTTAGAACTTTCACTCCAGCATCCGTGTCTTTACATTCCTATTATAATTGACACCGAGGTTGTTGCCATGCCTAAAATGTGTCTTTTGATGTGCCCTATATCTGGTCATTGGCCTCCATTAGGTATCAGGCACCAAGGTATAAATTATTTTAAGAATATAACTTCACAGTGTCAAATAAAGAAGGAGTACATGCATACACACACACGTGTCATCTCATGCCATTAATATATATTAATGTATATCAAAATATGTAGTATAAGTTAGTGCCTATTGTTTTGGATTTATGATATGTAGTATCCACATAAAAATATGAAAACATACTCATAAGTATTCTATTGACTTTGGATCTAGTAAATGAAAATATATAAACATTACGAGCATAATTAAGAGCATAAACTTAATAAATAGTTAATAGAAAGTTCCTTTATGTCTCAGGCAAGATTAGTCTTCTCTCTATAGTTTCCACAATGGTTTCAAAAGAAATGCACCCAGATTTTAAGAAATGATCTCTCTCATGGGGCGCCTGGGTGGCTCAGTAGGTTAAGCGGCTGACTTCCGCTCAGGTCATGATCTCGCGGTCCGTGAGTTTGAGCCCCACGTCGGGCTCTGTGCTGACAGCTCAGAGCCTGGAGCCTGTTTCAGATTCTGTGTCTCCCTCTTTCTGACCCTCCCCCGTTCATGCTTTGTCTCTGTCTCAAAAATAAATAAACGTTAAAAAAAAAATTAAAAATAAAGAAATGATCTCTCTTCTTAAATGCTAACCTAAGCACAAAAATAAAAATAAAAATTTGTTTAAAAATTTAAAAAATTATTAAACTTTAAGAAAATCTTTATTCTCTTCAGTTTTTCATTATTTCTCTTTGTGGAAATAAAAAGGAATCAACACACTTAAAAGAAACAATGATAAAAACACGGATGCAGACTTTCAGTTGTAAGGGATGAGTTATATAATTTAGATTCAATAAACCACTAGAAGTATAGTTGGTAATGGTCTTGAGATACTCATTTTTCAGTAAATGCTGATCTTGTGCTATCAAGACATTTTTAACCAATTAGTTTGCTCAATTGACTAAGAATCTCCTACCTCATTTACTTGAATAAAGATGTAGAGAACTTCAGCAAGATATAATGATTTCATAATGGCACACAGACAAGGCAGAAACAATCCTTAATGGAAAATAACTTATACAAAGCATTATGACACCTAGCAAAATTAGTATAGCTATTTCCCCAATTTAAAGGCAAGGCTATTGGAATTTTCAATTTATTTGAATACTTTAGTAAAGAATCAGGAATCAAATATCAAAAACTTCATTGAAAAATTAGGTGGAAAAAAAGCCTCCTGCTTTATTTCTTTTTTTTTTAAAGAATGTTTTTTGTATTAAAATGCATTTCTTTTTTATTAAATAAATATGCATTCTTAAATAATGTTAAAAATATTTAGGAAATGATTATTATTTCATTATTAATTCTGAAGTTAACTAGTTAGCAGGTGAAGTGTTAAAGAATTTGTGGGATTTAAAAAAACTAAAAAAAAAAAAAAAGCCAAAATATATAGTAAAGCCTATACGGATTTAATTATAATGTCCTTGAAAGAGTAGTTTTTAAAAGTGTTTTTTTCTTTTTTCTTTTCTTTTTTTAATAGTACAATTGCGGGCTTTGTGTGCTCAAAAGCATAACAAATAGTTTGGGGAATATATCTTCCAGGATCAACAACACAATTTCCTGAAGACTCTCAATAACCTTATTTACTTGTAAGGCATTTTTTTTGCCACATGATAAAATCAAATGATCTGTTGTTAAGAATTCTAGTGTGTCTTTTAAGTAAATATGAAAAAATAAAATTGAAGTTTTTTTTTAGTGGGAGGAATATTATTATGAATAAATTCTCACAGCTGCTCATCTCTTAGATCTATGATCCAAAGACAGAAAAATAGGTGACAACAGCATTGCTACTGAATCTGGGCTTTCAAAACAAAAAAAATATACCGAGGTCTTTGAACAAGACAGATAACTTTATTTGAAATAGAAGAGACATATTTGGCCCAGGCACCCTGTCTCTTGAAACTTGGTCTCCATGTTTGACTAACAGCCTCTCCTACAATTGTCTCTGCCTCCTTCAGATTTCACAAGATGAAAATAAGAAGGATTTATCTGTATCTTTAAATACACTAAATTAGGGGTGCCTGGGCAGCTCAGTCGGTGAAGCTTCCAACTTCAGCTCCAACTTGCTGTTTGTGGGTTCAAACCCCATATTGGGCTCTGAGCTGAAACTGCAGCGCCTGCTTGGAATTGTCTCTCTCACCTTTTCTCTCTCTGCCCCTCCCCCACTTCTGTGCACACACTCTCTTCCCAAAAAATAAATAAATAAAAGTAATGGACTCAACATTACTTCTAAAAATAGTAATAAAGAAATAAATAGACTAAGTTATTTTCTAACACATCTTAACTCTTTGAAATCCTACAAAAAAAGTTTAAAAAAATGAATTTCTTGTCTCAAAAATGAAAGATGAGTAGATAAAGGCTCAAGTAGCAAGAGTTACAGTGAGTCAAGAGCTACCTAGGCTTATTTTGCTACTCAGCTCCTTTTCCGATACAAGTTCTTTCTATATCTGACACTATCTGAGAACGCTCTAGAAAAAAGAAAAAAAAAAGTATAACTTTTTGGATGTTACCACAGAAGTTTCTTGAGTTTTCACATTTCTGTTTCTCAATACCTGGGAAAATAAAAAACTAGAATCCTTAACTTAAAGCACCTTTTAGCTACATTTGTAACAAAAATGAAATGTTTAAGAAATGAATTATACCAAAATCCAGAACACTGACAATACTAAATGCTTGTGAGGATGAGCAGTAACAGAAACACTTAGGCATTGTTGGCAGGAATGCACAATAATATAGCCACTTTGCAAGACAGTTTGGTAATTTCTTATAAAACTAAACATACTCTTGCCAAATAACAATATGTTCCCTCATATTTACCCAAAGGCATTGAAAACTTACGTCCTCATAAAAACTTGCATACAGCTTTATCCATAATTGTCAAAACTTGGAAGTGACCTAGAAATCCCTTAGTAAGTGAGTGGACATATGAACTGTGGTATATCCAAACATTGGAATAATATTTAGTGCTAAAAAATGAGCTATCAAGCCATTAAAAGGCCTAGAGGGAACTTAAATGAATATTATGAATATTACTAAGTGAAAGAAGCTAGTATGAAAGGGTTACATACTGCATGATTCCAACTATATGACATTCTGGAAAAGATAAAACTAGGGAGACAGTAAAAAAATATCAGTAGCTGCCACAGGTTAGGTGAGAGAGGGATGAATAGACTGAGCACATGTCATTATATATTACTCAAACGCATAGAATATAACAAAACCAAGAATGAGCCCGAATGTAAACTATGGACTTAGAGTGGTAATGATTTATCAGTGTAAGTTCAACAATTGTAATAAATGTAAAATCTCTGTACTTTCTGTTCAATTTTGCTGTGAACCTAAAAATGCTCTAAAAATAAGCTCTATTAAAGAGAAAAACAAACAAAATTAAACATATATATTTTTATATATATTATAAATATATATTTATATATATATTATATATATTTTAAATATATATTTATATATATATTATATATATTTTATATATATTATAAATATATACATTATTATTATATATGTATTTATATATTATATATTTATTTATTATATATAATATATATTAATATATTTTATATATATTATAAATATATATATACACACACACACACAATGTTATCTCAGTAAGTTATACTTCAAAATGTAATGTTTTGAGCAAAGGATATAAATTTGAAACCTATTTCATTAATGAAAATAGATAATCCTGGAATAATTGAGACTTCAGACCACTAAAAACTACTATAGATAATAAATGTATATATTTCAATTTGTACAAAAATTTATAAAACATGTATATTAATAAAGGTTTACCTATCTTGTCTCTGTATATGAAATTGAACACATGTATGTGTGATTCTATAAAACCTCATTACAAATACAATGTAAAGATATCAGTGAGCTTACAAAATATTTCAGAACCATAAGCTCAGATTCTATAAATTGGGGAAAGTAACACCATATAGAATGAACTCCCCCCCAGCTTTGTTATTATTTTTTAAACTGAAGTACAACAAAAACAACTTGTATTAGTTTCACGTGTAGAATATAATTCAACAATTTCATAGCATTTCTCAGTGCCCATCATGATAACTGTACTTTTAATCTCCTTTACCTATTTCACCCATCCTGCCATCTACCTCAAAGTAACACCTTAAAGAGTGAAATTTCTTTTCTAGAACAATGTTTGTAAAAGTTTGTAAATTATATAATGATATAAGCAATGATATAATGATATAAGCAACCTAAGGCTGTATACTATATATGCAATTACTATTATATTTATCAGTATAAGTAAGATAGAATTCCTTACCAAGGATGAATTCCAACTGTGGTTCATTTGGAGTCTTCTGAATACCTATCAATAATGGGTAAGAATTCAGATTAAAGATATTTAACTCATTATCAAAGATATATAAATACATATTACAGTGGATGAGGACTTGGATACCACTTATTACAACTCATGGGTGGCCAAAGAAGCGAAACTAAAATTAATGAAAAAGTAAACTATTTGGTAATAAATGTAAGAATCATTTTCTTATTTATTTCTAAATCTAAATAAATGTAAAATCATTTTCTTATTTATTTCTACTGGTGCATTTACCAAATACAATTTAAATTTACTAATATTGGATCACTAATATATTGTTAGTACCATTTCTTTGTATAAAATCTATTTGTTTTTTATTTACAGGGCTAACTTTTTTCTTCTTTTTTTTTTTTTGCTTAGTAGCCATTTATTTTTTCTCCTGTTGACATTTCACAATACTATGATTAAAAATATCAGACTTTCCAGAGAGATGAGACTTGTAATCATTGGGTAGATCTCTGTTCATTTCAAATAATGTAGATTTTTTTAAAGACTATTAGTAACTGCTGTAAGCTTTGACAAACAAATTTCTAGAAAACATATTCAACCAATACTGTTTTCTTTAGATTATTTTTTTATGTTTTTAAATGTTTATTATTCATTTTTGAGAGAAAGCATGTATGCACACATGTCCACCAGTGGGGGAGGAGCAGAGAAAGAGAGGGAAAGAGAGAACCCTAGGCTGGCTTCACTCTGTCAGCACGGAGCCCAATGTGGAGATCGAACATATGAAACTTGAGATCATGACCTCAGCCAAAAATCAAGAGATGGACGCTTAACTGACTGAGACACCCAAGCTACCCTTTAAAGTTTATTTTTATGGTGTAAATTAAATACTCTCATTTAATTTGACATATATTTGAAAGCGATAAATAAATGGCCAACAGGACTCTTGAAAAGAAAAGGCACAATTCATGCTAAACAATAAAACCTAAACTCTACAATTTGAAGCATAATAGAAAACATACAATTCTTCCAATGATTTTAATGACTAGCACAAATAACAACTGTAATGTCTAAATGCAAATCTTGGCCACATCTCCATGTTTGCTCTATTTATGTGACTTAGTGTTCTTGAGTATAGCAGTGACAATCTACCTGTCTAGGGTAACCATTATGTCCTAATGCTTTCAACTTAAATGACTTTGATTTTAAAGAGAACATTTCTATATTCTAAAAAATAATTCCACATGAGATTACATAAATGCTAAAGAGGAGGTGTACTTAAAAAGTATTTATTAGTGTCTTAAAAAAAGTATTTATTAGTGTCTTAATATACATTCAATAACTTTGATGCTACTATTTGATATTTCATAGACTATATTTCATAGTCCATTTCATAGACTATCATCTGTCTCACTCAAGATAAAGGATCAGAATCACATCACAGACCCACTAGGACAAAATAAATGGTGCAAACAAAAAGATAGTTAATGTCATGCCATTTGTTAGAACCCAGGTTTCTGTGAATACATATGAATGTATGCTTAGTTGACTCAATTTACATTTTCAGAGAATTACAGAGAGGGGAACACATATACTTACTTGTGAACTGGAAGTCCCCAGTATCATTTGCCTGGGGTGTGGGAAGAAAGTGCTGGCCTTCTTCTGATGCTCCTTCCTCTTTGATTTCCATGATCAACCTTCACAGTTGTTTAGTCTTCTAAATTTTCACGTCCAAATGTCACTGCCAGTGATTCCTGGTTTAATATAGATGTATCTTCACACTAAAGGCCCAATATCTTCTGAAATTCTGCATTTAGGAAACAGCAACAGCAAAAATCTTAGTTACTTCAGAGTTTAGTATAAAGCTAAGAATTGAAGGTAGGTAGAAACTACAGCTTCCTGCCTATCTCACCTTTATTTTCAAGATCTATCCACCTAATTTATGCCTCATGAACTCTAAGTTAAGTGGGTATTCTCTATGCAATTATTTTATGTTCATAAGAGGGATTTCTAAATCCTGAAATGTGTATTCTTCTCTTCTAGGTCATTCTGTAAAACAGTAGATAGCAATAGGGGCTGCTGCTAACTTAATATGCATCTAATTTAGCAGCAAGAGCAGATAGCATCTTGTCAGGGCATTAGCATGTTTTGCCAAGGTGAATATTACTATCATTCCTTCCATTAGATCTACCCTTTACGCTCATCTCTCCATCCACCCTTGTTAGAACATTATTCATGAGCACGTAAAGACAATTTGGCATGGCACTCTTCTTCCAATATGAGCCAAGAGCCAACAAGTAGTACAAGGGAGTTTCTAACCTCATCATTACCCATGGAGTCTTGCTTCTCTGCCTGATAAAGTTTTAATTGGTTAATGATCAGGGTCTATGGTGAAAAGAATGAATAATAACTCTACAAAGCTAAAGCTCAAGGGGAAATGAAAGTAACAACAAAATCATGAAAATCAGCATGGGGGAAAGAAAGCTTTTCCAAGAATTTAATACCCTATTATGCAAATAGCCACAAATAGTTTCAAATTCATTCTGATATTTAGCCTGATATACATGACCAAGAATGAATTAGGGAAAAAAAATCAATGTTGTTTTAAATCAAGTTACCACCTGAATTAAAATGTATAAAAAATCTTTAAATGTCTGTCCAATGTTGTTTAAAGCGATAGTGGCAATCAAGTTTGGTTTAGAATAATGATTTCGTCTCCAACTTCACAAATCCACAGCCTTAGTCTTTGTTGTTTTAACAAAGCAGTTTCATTTGTAATTCAGCTCTGGTTTTTAAAGATCATCTGGTAAAAATTAAATTCTGAAAGCATCTTGAATCTTTAAAAAATAGTCTAATAAGTTGTATATAAGTACGCATTGGTTCTTCAGGATACAACCAGGAATGAAGGCCAGGAGTAAAGGGCAATTGCACTATCAATTAGACCAAATTCTTCAAGTTAAAAATTGTATTTTGAATTAAGATAATGCTTTCTATTTTTTTAACTATTTAAATTTAGATGTGTCTTCTGATAAGGACAGACATATTCATTGGACCACATTCTATCATGAACCTATGACAATTTCATTAGCATGAGTGGGGTCATATCTGTGGAAGACTACCATGCATGTGGGACTTGGGTACAAGAACTTTGTCAACTTAACTGTACTTCTTCACCAAAAACTCAACCTCTAATCTTGATCAGCTGTCGTAAAAATTAAAGAGGAGGCCTAAATAAGCAATATGGATAAATCCTAACAAACTAACAACTCGGCACAGTGAATAATTAATAAAATAAATGTCAACTCTGAGTGTGAGTGAATGTGTACCTTTGGGTGAGTGGAGAAGACTGAAGAGGCCTATAAACATTACTAAATATGGTCCCATTTTAGGCATATCACCCATTCAAAACTTAAAAATAAATTCAATTTCAAGAGAATAAAGTCAAATACATAAGACAAAGATCATATAACAACCTCTTATGACTCTATTCATTTTTATTCTATCTTGTTTCATTTGAGGAGAAATTTCAGATTTGATACCTATTAACAAGGCATATGCCTCAGAAGGAATCACTTATGTTAATAGAAAAGCTCTAGAAAACCACTACATTTTCTAGCTGGTAAATACAGCATTTACCTATGGTTATGGTTAAATATAGTAGTTCCTTTTCTGTGTCTATTGGAAATTTTTTTGGTTTGGAGACCATGCACAAGAATAGATTTAAATTTTTACATACCACAAATATATTTTAAAAAGTCAGCTAGAGATACTAAACCTAATTCTCAGAGCAGAAAGAAGTGACATTAAATGTACCTATTGTAAGAGAGGGACATAACTATATTTGATTTTTAGAAAGTTTACTGGGTGTCAAAGTAGAGAACATACTAGAAGTTGACAACTTAATAAGGAAACTAACTTGTTTAGAGGTTATTTTAATATTCAAGGAAAATAAAATAATAAAGAGGATCTAAGTCAAAACAGAAGCAGATGACTAGAGAAGAGAATCTGGATTCCAAAACAAGTTATTAAATGGGATAAAGGGCCATTTATTAAATGCAGTTACCTAGACTTAATGATGGAATTAGCTACAATTTAGAATTGAGATAATGGAAGTCAGGAATTTCAGGTGAAAGTCAGTAAATATGGACCACTAAACTATCTGGAATATAAAGAAAGAGTGATTTTAGTCAAGGATGATGAGTTTAGTTCTAACCATGTTGTTTTTGAAATGTCTTCAAATATTCAGAAACAGTTAAACACATGGGTCTAGATTTCAGGAGAGATACTAAGGCTGGAAAAGTATTTTTTTGTAAATCATTGGCTAATGGTTGAAGTCAGTCAAATGAAGTCATTGAAACCAAGTACATGTAGTGAAAAAAAAGGATGACTAAAGACTGAACTGCAAGGCACAAAACCATTCAGGGGAGCAAGAAGAGAAATTAGCTGGTAAAAGCACTGACAGTGATAGGAGGAGCAGCAGAGAAGAACAACTGAGGGAACAATGTCATCACTCTACTTACTGGATGTTTCTCAAGTAAACAAGGTCATTAAGTTAGAAGATGACTTTACCAGGCTGAGTAGCTCCCACCCCTTTCCAACCAGAGAGCCTGTTTGAGAAATTGAAGCTAGCCTGCAGTGGCGCCCTCTCCTTCTGCCAAGGCAAGGGAGCTAAGAGTGTCTTCTGATGACAACTCCTGGGAGCTTTGAAGACTTGTGGTACTCAGCTCAGAGGCAGACAGAGATCACCCCCAGAACAAAGCCAGTACCACATGTGGAGTGTTCCAGTGCTGCACAGAAACAAGAGGATTAATTCATAGACAAGGCTGAGGGTAGCTCCAGTTCTTCTCCACCAGAAAGCCTGTTTGGGAAACTGAAAGTCCCTCCCCCTACTGCCTAGGCAAGGGAGCTGAGATATACTGAGGAGAGTGTTTTCCAGTTCCATCTCACCTGATGGGCTGGCAACCCCAGGAAGCTGAGAGGTGGGCAGGCAAATCTAGTGGCCATGTTTAATCAGGAAACTTAGAGTGGAGGTTGTCTTGAGTTAATACAACAAACAAAAAGCTTTATGGCTTTAGAGCAGCTTCTCCCACTGCTCCAGGGCAGAGAATCTAATTTGTAACCTCCTCATCCCTGAATACAACTTTCATCCTGCCCAACCAAGGAACCTAACCAGAACATATAGAAAGCTGCATAGCCTATTCAACAGCCCTACATTCGTGGCATTGGCATTTGAACAGAGAGCACAGCCTGTGGCTCCCCACATCTGCAGAGCAAAACCAGTTACCTCACCCAACCAGGGAATTCGGTGCACACTCTGGTTTGATTAAAGTCACCAAATAACAAACTGTACAGGTCCTGAGTCCCATCCTACTGCTCTGCAAGGACAGGGAAATTGATTCATAGCTCTGTCTACTACCAAATACTGTACCCAGTCCTGATCATCTAGTAAGCCTTATCAGAGAATCTGGGCAATAATAGAGCCCATCCTATAGCTTCACTAGGGTAGGGAACCAGGGCCATAAAACTGTTTAACTGTTCTCAGCCAGTGGCACAACTCCCACTCCCTGCCATCCCTTTAGACCTGGAACATCAGCCTTGCTCAAAAATAGACCATAGTGACAGGCCCCACCTGCTCAAGGACATTATCAGATACACACCCAGAAACCCAAACTTAGCTGCCTATTGAAGGGCTGTCTCTACCAAAGAAAACTTGTAAAGTCTAGAAAAGGAGGCCATTACTCAAACAGGTAGAATTAATAAGGACACAAGGATACACACACACACACACACACACACACACATCAGGCAAATATGACACCAAAGGAAATTAATAAAGTTCTAATAACTGACACTAAATATATGGAGATCTGTGAGCTGTCAAAGAATTCAGAATTATCTAAGGAAGTTTAGTGAATTACAAGAAAACAGACATATAACTAAATAAAATTAGGAAAACAATGCATGAACAAAACAAGAACTTTGATAAGGAAATAGAAATGATCAAAAAGCAATAAAATAGAAATCTAGAGTTGAAAAATATAATAACTGAACTGAAGAACTCAGTAGAGAGTTTTAAAAGAAGACTTCACCATTGGGGGGTGGGGAATCACTCACCTGAACAATAAGACATTGAAAATTACCGAGTCAGAGGAGGAAAAAGAAAAAAAAAAGAATGAAAAAGGGTGAAGAAAGCTTGCAGAAATTATAATACAAAATGAAAAGAAACAATATTTGCATTATGAGAATGCCAGAAAGAAAAGAGAAAGAAAAACGGACAGAAAGTATATTTAAAGTAGCAAGGGTTGAAAAAAAAATCCCTGAACCTGGAGAGATAAATGGACACACAGATCCATGAGGCCCAAAAGATCCTAAAGAGCTGAATTTAAATAGGGCTACATTGAGATACTGACTATATATTTAAATAGTCAGAAGTGAAAAATAATGGAAGAATTTTAAGAGCAGCAAGAGAAAAGAGAGAAGTTACATACAAGGGAACCCCTAAAGACTATGAGCAGATTTCTCAACAGAAATTTTTCAGGCCAGGAGAGAATGTGATGATATATTCAAAATTTTGAAAGGAAATAATTGTTAACCAAGAATTCTCTACCTGGTGAAGTTGTCCTTCAGAAACAAAGGAAGGAAAATACTTTTTTTATTTTCAATTAAATTTTCAATCTTAAATTGAAGATTAGGGAGAAAAAGATATTGTTGGGGCAAGAAAAAAAATCTAGATGATATAATCTGCTATAATGGGAGGAAGTTGGGGGTGAAGAGAAAATGAGGTATGATCTGAAAAGCATTAACAGAAACTTGAGGAGATTCTGCCCAATGGCCTTATTTTTATCCATTCAAGAAAAAAGTATATTTAAGAACAATGGAGTATAAAAGATTTATCAGCCTGACTTCAAAAGCACAGTACATAAAGGAAATATTAATAAATTTGACTACACTAAAATAAAAAAAATTCTGTAAGTACAAGATACCACAAAAACTGAGGTAACAAATTATACACTAGAAATACATTTGTAACAGAAATTTCAGCTCCAGTTTAGGATATACAAAAATGCAAAGACTATTACTCCCACTATAAACTCAAGAAAATGCTGAATATATCAAACCATAAACATTTCTTTAACTAATCTGAGAACAGAAGTCTCAGAGGAACCAACTAGCCTGAAATCTAAGAAAAGGCAAATGCCTTCATGGAAAAGAGCTTCCCTCCACGGAAGGAAGAGATGTCAGGCCTCATATAAGCTGGTAATAATAATTCAGCCAAAAATATTCAATGACTTACTGAAGGTCAAAGGGGACTAATATGAAAGTACAGAGCTACTGAAAGCCATAAGCTCAAAAGTAGGCTGCATTCGCTAACAGACTTTTCTTCATCCTCACAGAGGCTCATGAGGAAGATTGGGAAGAAACTGGGAATCTGGAGAAAGTGTCCTTTGGTGATTCAACTCTATGGGAGGGGAGTAGCCATCACTAAAGACACACCACTTGGATCCTCTTCCCTATAGAACAAAAACTGCAGACTCTATTGCCTTCAGGGCATAGATGGAGACTCATTGCAACTAGAAGATAGAAATAAGAGAGGTACAGAGAAGTTTCCTGGGATCAGATCATTAGAGATTCTCTGATCCTCTATTGCTAAGAGAAAGACAGGACCACTGAAAAGCCTCATCCTCAAGACCCAAGAATATAGATTTTGCCTAAGATCGAGGTTAAAAATAGGACAACAGAAAATGTCTCTACTCCTACCAGTCCAGTAAACAGTAGGAAACTACTAACAGCAGCCTACCACTGGAGGAGGCATAAAAACATGAACACTAAACCTCTCTTTGGTAGAAGCTCCCCAAAAAAGCCTTAAGTGGAGAGTAGAGAACAGTCTCCAGACACCCAAACCCCACTATGAGTAGAAAGGAATGTTAGAGTTATTTGAAACTGGTGATGCACTCAAGGCAGCCATAGTAACAACAAAACTCAAACCCAGATCTGTTACTGACTAGATTGACTCAATTTAAAGGTGTAGTAGGAAAAGAGGAAGGCCCACTCCGAGGCATAGGTACTATTTTTTTTATATTTTACTATCCTACACACTACACAAGGAAGATGAAGACTAAGATGAACAGTCAAGAGAAAAGAGGGGAAAAAAGCAGTTAAGAGAACCAGGTTAATATAAGACCCAAATGTTGGACCTGTTAGAAACAGAATATACTTAAGACTCTAATGGAAAATGTGGATGACTTGCATGACCAGATGGAGATTTTTAGCAGAGATAGAAACTATTGGAAATGACCAAATACAAATCCTAGGAATGTAAAACACAGTAAGAGAGGAAGAATGCCTTTGACAAGATCATTAATAGTTATGATACCATCAATGAAGTAATCAGTGAACTTGAAGATAAGCTAATAGAAATTACCCAAACTGAAACACAAAGAAAAAAAGAAAAAAAAGACACAAAGAAAAATAAAAATGCATATGAGAGCATTCAAAAGCTGTGACACAATACCAAATTAAATATATGTGTTATTTGAATCTCAGAAAAAATAAAAAGACAGAATAGATATTTGAAGAGATAATGGCCTAAGATTTTCCAAAAATATTAAATTTCAAAACACCAATCCAAGAAGCTCAGAAAACACCAGAGAAATGACATGTACACAAATATACCCATAAACAAACAAGCAAATCAAACAAACAATAAACTTCTATGTATATCACAGTCAGGCTTTTGAAAAACGAAGATAAGGAGAAAAAATTTAAGGTGACCAAAGCAAAAAAAAAAAAAAAAAAAAAAAAGCAAATTACATATAGAGTAACAAAAGTAAGAAAATATTTTGGACTTCTTGTTTAAAAGTATGTAAGTGACATCTTTAAAGCACTGAAATAAGAAAAACATCAACCCAGGATTTTATACAAAGTAGAAATAACTTGTAAAAATTAAGAGACACAAAGACTTTTATCCAGACAAATAAAAACTGACAAATTCATTATCAGCAGATTTGCACTGCAAGAAATATTAAAGGAAGTTTTTCAAGTATGACATAACAGAGAGATACTTGAATCCACAAAAGAAATGGAGAATGCTATAAGCGATATAAAAGAAAGTAAATATTAATTTAATCTTTTCTTGTTTTTAGTGACTATAAAAGATAATTGCCTAAGGCAGGGTTTGGCACACTTCTATTAAAGACAGATAGTAAATATTTTAGGCTTTTTGGACTATACGGTTTCTGTCACAACCATTCAACTCTGCTGTGGCAGTGTAAAAGCAACCATTGGCAATACATAAACAAATAGGCATGGTTGTGTTACAATAATATTCTATTTGTAAAACTAATTAATATTCAGGATTTGGCCTGAAGGCCAGAGTTTACCAACCACTGGCCTAAAGTAAAAATAGTAGTGATGTATTATATACTGATAGCATATATAAAAGTGTAACATATAACATCAATAGCAAGAAGGGTGACAGGGATGAATGGGGAGTTATTGTTGTCTAGTTCTTACGCTAAAAGTATAGTATACAATTATATCACTAAAATACTTGAAGGTAGATTGTAATTAAAATGTTTATGACAATCTGGGGAGTAATTACTAATAACTTTTAAAAATAAGTATAAATAATAACCCAATAGTGAAGGTAAAATGGAATAACAAAACATACAAAATAAATTTTAAAGCAGAGGAAAAGAACAAGACAGATGGAATATATAGAAGACAAGTAGCAAAATGTTTTTAATCCAACCATGTCAATAATCACATTAAATGCAAGCTACACACACACACACACACACACACACACACACCAATTAAAAGACAGAGAAGATTATCAGCTTGAAAGACCTGACTATATGCTTCATAGTTATAATGAAATATAATGACATAGTTAAGTTAAAAGTAAAAAGACTGAAAAGACTGAAACAATTATATCATGGAAACACTAATCAAAGGAAAATTGCAGTGACTATTGATATCAGATAAAATAGATTTCATATAACACACATTGGTATTATATAAGGATAAAATTGTAATTCACCAAGAAAATGTAACTATCCTGAAAGTAAATGGGCCTAACAATAGAGCTTTATAATACATGAAGCAAAAACTTAAAGAACTGAAAAGAAACAGACAAATCCACAGTGATATACTTAGAGACCTCAACATTCCACTCTCTACAACAGATCAAACAAGTAGATAAAACATCAGAGAGGATACAGAATACTTAAATAACACTACTAACAACTTTACCTCATTGGTATTTATTAGACTTCATCCAACAACAGAATACATATTTTGTTTCAAAGTACACATGGAATGCTTACTAAGATTATATTCTTGGTTATAAAACAAACCTTAATAAACTAAAATAAAAATGTGTGTGTTTGTACATTTAAATCAGAATAAAATCACTATGCTACATATAAAAATGTGCTTAAAGGGAAAGTTATATTATTAAATGCTTATATTTAGAATACAAGTTCTCAAATCCATGATTTAAACTGAAAATCAATTCTACTTATAAGCTTCTATTTTAGAAAAATTATTGAAAATGCATACCAGAAGGTAATGGAAGGAATGTTCATAATAAATCAGCTTCAATAAAAAAATATTGAAACAGGCTAAAGGCCTGTCACTAAGAAAGTAGACAAATATATTGTAGCCTATTCATTCTATATAAAATGAATCTTCATATATCAACATTGATTAACTTCATAAAGTACAGAGGAGAAAGAGTGAGGAGGGACAGGAAGACAGAGGGAGGGATATGATGGCACTTACAGAAAATTTAACAACACGTAAAATAGTACTCTAGTTCTATATTGCGTAGGTGTACATACATATGAAGTCCAACCACAGAGAAATGCATGATAAACACTTAAATCAGAATAATTATGATATTTGGGGAACAAGTGTGAGGGATGTGATCAGGAAGGGGAACACAAAAAACTTCAAATGCACAGGGAAGGTTTTGTTTATTACACTAAGTACAAAATGTCTCTATATTTTTCATTATACCTTTGGTACATCCTAAACACTCATTATACATTTATTTAACTAAAAAGGCAAAGTCATGTGTTGAGAGAAAATGGGGAAGAAGCTGGGTAGGAGGCTGGAGAAGAAAAGTGGAGTTCTGAGCTAGCCTTTAAGAGTACCAGATGAGGGAACAAGTGGAGGCAGTTTTATGGGGCCAGCTGGGCCTGGAGACCACAGATTTATAGATATATGTGTGTGGCTTTCTCCAACAGTGCTCAGCAGTCTTGTGGAGAAGGATAGTTTCACTGACAGTGTAGGGGTTTTGCCTCCTGATGAAGTGAGAGAATAGTGAAGCTAAGACTGTAATAATACAAATATCACCAAACATCTTTTTTAGGTTGTATTGGGAACTCATTAAAGGGGAAAGATGTAACATATTGGCAGATGAGAGAATAATTCAGCTCTGAGTAATGAGAAGTCCAAGGTATTGCCATGGGTATAAGTAGATGGCTGAAATGGCATGGTATTATTGGTCACTAGGGCTAGTAAGAAAAAGACACTGTGCATCAAGGATGTTCAATGGGTTATTCCCATGGAAACTGAAATCTCCCAGGAGGATAACAGGCAGGACGTGTTCTCATAGAAAGGTCTGAAGAAAGCAGAAGTTTCACCGATGAACATGACAAATAGGGGTGGAGGAGTGGTATAGCCAGACATCAGCAATCTTACATGAGGTCCTAACAGCTTAAGGGGACTCTTGCGACTACTAGGAAAATAGTAGCCCAGCCTTCAGTCCCTGTGGTTTGTGGCCTGTCTGTATTAGAGTAGGCAACTAGGAAGCAGAAAACCCCAGAAACCAAGTTTCCATTAAGACAAAAAGACACAGAAAACATTTTCTGAAGAGGTAGAAGGCTAAAGAAACTGTTTTCTATAGGAATAGAAGACCCTAAGGACATTATATAACATTTTTAAAAGTGAGAAGATCAGGGGAAGATTGAGTCATTTGCCCATAGCAAAATGAGGATGACACAAGGGGCAAGGATACAGGACAGGGGGTGCTTGTGGTTTAGGTGCTATCCCAGGATGACAGGAATATGAGGCATCATATGATGGGCTGTGCCCGGATTCTAACCAGAAGGGCATACCTCTGGTTAAAGATATTCCCTAGCCTGTTCAGGCTGAGGTCCGGGCAGGGAGTGTTGGAGGCTCACTGACACTATGTACCTGTGGCTTTTGTTCAGCTTTCCAAACAGTGCTTTGATATAGATGTTGAATAAATGATTAATTCCTATCCATTTCAAAAATAAACAGAATAGCAAGTCTCTATTATGGTGATTGTATAGTCCTTCAGTAGCCAACCCACTAAACTTGTTCACTTCATGTCAGTATCCTGAAACTTCTAACACCAGGACATTCTGATAAACCAGATATAATTCACAATGCCAAATCACTTGAAAACCGTCTAAAACCCTGCAATTTACAAGAGGGAATATGAATGGACAGGGCTTGTAAGGATCAGCCAAATGCTATATAATGTCAAGAAGACATAAAACCAGGAATATTATTTACCTCTGCCTTCTCTGTTTCTTTTTCCTCATGGCAAATGTCAGGGTACTTTGAAAGCTACCATCTTCATAGGATAATTATATTCAAAGTTCTGCAACTAGGCCCCTATTCTCAGTAACAGGGATTTATTCTTATTTATATCACTGGAAAGTAATAGAAGAATTAAAAAAAAGTTTCAGGAAAAAGATTCTTTTTGAGGAAAATGGCATAAATTGGCAAATTTGATATTTTACCTGAAAAAAAAAAATCAGGCATGTATTTAAGGTCAAGACCTTCCTTGCCTCTCATGAGGCCCCTGACCAGGCAGAGCATAAGTCCTGACAGAGCAATGAATTAAGATTCTAGGGCAACATTTCTGCCCAAGAAACCAACTGTGTCAGGAGACCATTGAATTCTTTAAATTGTCAGTATGGTTTTGCTACCAATATTAAATTCAATGTGAGCCCCTTTGTCACAAGAAGAATAAGGATGAGAGTTGTCAAGGCTCCAGATTGATCAAAAGCCCAGCTTCCAGGCTTTAACACAAGGAAGCAGCACTGACATGAGACAGACAGAAGACCCATGGATTTAGCAAGACCAAACAGCAACAGTCTTTTAAGGCTTTGCCACTCAAAACACTATCCCTAGACCAGCAGTATGAGTTGCCTGGAAGCCTGTTAGAAATGCAAAACCTTGAGCCAGACCCCAGATCTTCTAATTAGAAACTGCATCATGGCATAGAGCATTTCTACCTACATTCAAGCATGAGAAGCACCATTTTAAGAATAGAAGCCCAGATTCCATTCCCATAAACTGGGAGAAGTGAATACGGAATTCTGCCAAATAAAAAGCCAATATGGGCTAAAGGCCCATGTCACTTAATCAGACTTTCTAGACAGATGCCAAGAGCTGTTATGGATCCTGGCCTGGGCTTCAGTCTCTCTAGCCACTGACTTATGACCTACATATAGTACTCTCATTTCTACCCAGAATTTTATAATCTGGGTTGTCTGTCTGAGGCCCTTGACACCCACCTCCTTTTTACTCATCTATTTGTTGGCCTCTTTGTATTGAACTTTTTCCAGTGACTAACCCTAACCCAGATGTGATTCTTTCCTCATTCTTTCTTCCTTTTACTTTTGTATTCTCCAGACTTAGCTGTGCTGCCTGACTCTTGGCAGGGTCAGGCCCAACACACCTCTATTGAATACTTGGCTAAACAGACCCAGGTCACTGTATGCCACACTTTGGAGAATGTTGGAGGTTAGCCAGGACATGTATATGGCAGCTCATAATAAGAACTAGTGTCTTGATGTCATAAAAATCAGGATCATCTAGAGTCCAGCAACTTACTGAACACATCTGGACTGGGGTTTTAGAATACACAGTGGTTCAAACTATAGTGACATATGGAAACAGGAAGGAGGGGAAAGGGTGTAATAAAATATAAGTGACCGGCATGGTACTCTTCCTTTTCCTCCTTGTAAATACCAAACCAAAGGAGGTTCTACTAATATCCACTTCACGGAGTCTCTCCACTACTGCTTTTGAAATTCATTTTATCCAAAAGCAACCACAATTTTCTGAGTACTTATGTGACTTTTCTGAATATTATGTGCCATGTGCCATGTTCTGTATTATCACATCATATGCATAACATTAATCTTTATAACAAATTTAAGATGTAACTCCAGCTTTACAGGTGAAAAACTGAAGGTTAAAAAGTAATTTGTTCCACCTAGTAACTGGAGAGACAAGGAAGTTAATGTGAGTTTCCAATTCTTCTCTGTATTCTACCTGCTATCGCTTTTCAGCTTTACCATACAAAAATCTTCAAATGTTTATCATCTCTTAAAATATATACTAGGGCAGATAGGTAGGGAGAAAGGAAGAAGGGCTAGGAAACATTTATTTTATTTATCTATTTATTTATATTATTTTCCTTCCTAAAAATAGAAAGCTCTGGGAAACCTATAGCATATCAACATAGCATTTAAAGCCTAAGCACCAAAACCCCCAGGAAAGAGAAAAAACCAACCAAACAAACAAACAAAAAAAAACCCATCATGGTAGATATTTTTATACTTCTATTTATAACATTCCGTCTTCTTGAGACATACTCATCCCTATCACTTCTACTGGGTCCTGATGAGAATATACTTTCAGTGGACAAACAACCATGAAAAAGAATCAATAGCAAAAATTCTAAATAATTGAAGTTTAAAAATAGAATCTGATGATTGAACATATCCAATTCTACAGACCCACCATTCTGGATACTTAACAAAGGGGGAAAATTTCCTCCTTTTGCTTCTTTGAATCATAGGACTGCCTTCAGGAGATTGCAATCTCAGTCAAGAAATAGTCCCAAATTACAATGAGTATTAACTGAATATTCACTGAAACTAGCAAAATCTTGATGTTCACAAAGAGCACAGAGCAACAACTCAGAGCAAAGAACTCAGTTCAGCAAGCAGAGGGATTGTATCTTTGGTTCATTGTAAATCAAAGGTCAGTCTACTGCTCGTTAGTCTCAAATTAGGATAAGAACAATGTTGATCTCCACTGTGTATAAAGTAAAAGAGGCTCTGTCAATCCCTGTGACAAGGCCCTTTAATCCTGAGAACTCTGTAGTCTTTGTGCCAGCACTAGGCCAGATCTGAACCATAATTTACATAGTTTTAACAGTGACCTGACATCCTGAGAGGAGCACTTGGACCAACTTTAGGAATATGGTCAGTAGGCCATCTGATTTGCTAGTTTTTGCTCCGTGTCTGTCATAAAAATGAAAGCATCCTGAAGAACTACAAAGTGAAGATATGAGAAAATGCTCGATTTAATCTGAATCATCTCTTTGTGACAGGTTGGTTACAGATGTCTACCCATAATCCCTCATTAAAATAATATAATAAGGGGTACCTGGGTGGTTCAGTCAGTTGAGTGCCCGACTCTTGATTTCAGCTCAGGTCAGGATCCCAGGATCATGGGATCAAGTCCCAAGTTGGGCTCCATGCTGAGTATGGAACATGCTTAAAGTATTCTCTCTCTCTTTCTCTCTCTTTCCTCTGCCCCTCTCCCCTATCCCCACACACTCACTCTCTAAAACAAAATAATAATTTAAAAAATGCTATAATAAAATGTTCTAACAATATAGAGTTGAAAAGACTTAAAGAAACAAGCAGTTGTCTCATTTAAGTGATGGGAACACTGAGGCCTAGAAATGAGGTGGGAGAGCTCCATGTGCACAGCTGGCTAGTAGCCATGCTGGAACTAGAGAGAAGGTCTTTTGTTCTGAGGTAAGCTTTTTACCCTTCTCTTCAGCGTGTGACACTCGTGTTTGCTTCCCACCTATTACTCAAAGAACAGGAATTTTCATTGGATATTCCCAAAAAGACAGAAATGTCATGAAAATTTTTTCTTCTATAAACACATCATGTGACACCTTGATTCTGCCTACTTGACAAAAACTTGTAAAACCTGGTCTCAAGCCCCAAAGGCACTTAAAAAAAATTGCTAGCACCCAGCAAAGATTTAAAGAAATAACACAACAGAGTTATGTAACAGTTCACTAGATGCTTGGGTATTTTTTAATGTCCTTCTCTGTCATCTGGAAGACCAAATAAAGGATAGGAGTTTATTGTCTGCACTTAAGATGACAGGTTTTTTCCCCTGATACTTTTATTCAGCAAACTTCATATTTCAAATATAATGACTCCTAGCAGCCCATCTCAAGCCTATCTTAAGAAGCAGAGGTGTTCAGAAAGAATTTTAATTTGGCTGGAGGTTGATTCTTTTCTTTTTTTTTTTCCACATGTACTAAAGAAGACTCGAGGAAGTGCTGTCTCAGCAACATCAAATGTCTCAAATCCTTATGAACACTGTCACACACAAACACCCAAGGCCAGTTAAATACCAAGTGCTCAAGCAAAACTAAAACTGAAACTTTGATTATAACCGTAGGACATTTCTAATGTAGACATCAGAAGTTATTAATGCACAGAACTGACTGAATTCCTTGTGATGATACATTTCAAGTTCCAATTAGTATTGACTAAATTATCTATAGTTTCTGATGATTAATTGCTTATTTTCTTTTGAAATTTGAAATTTCAAAGAAAGACAGATAATGAATTTAATTAAAATTTTATCTTCTGCTTTTTATTATAACAGGCAAGAATAAATGTATAGATGTGATTATTATAATTTCACTTTAGCTCTCCAGAGAAGTTCATAGAGTGCCTGAGGTTATCTACAAAGAATATAATACGGCATAACTAAGTTTTCTTATCCATACTGCCTACTGCATACAGATAATGAGTCTTAATTCTTTTACTACAAGCAGGTCCTTTACTCTCCAATAGGTACAAAATCACACATTCCACCTTAAAATCTTTACTCAATAAAACTGTACTACAATAAAAGTAAGAGCAAGCAATAGGTGATAAAAAAAAAAAAAGAAGAAAGAATTCAACTGCTAAACTTGAATCAGACAGAAGACCTATAAAAAGAATGAGGCTGAGCAGTGAGGTTCAAGCCATTGTTCTACCTGCAAACTCATCTAGCATTTCTCTAGTGCATCTTCTGGAAATGAAGAAAATCATGGAGTGATTTGACAAGTCCCCTTAGTAGTATGGGTTAATCTTCTGTGATCAGCTAGAATATATTAAGGATTTCCACTGAGACAATATGATATTCCAGTTCAAACTTTATGTGAAATGCATGCCATTAATTTATGCCAGAACACTGAATAAAACAACATCCGTAGACTTTCCTTCTTCCTTTCCCATCTTCTCAATCTTGGCTGAAGTCCTCCAACTTTTAAGATTGCTCTTGTCCCATAGGTAAGGAGAAGTAAGGAAAGGAAATACCATAGTCATAAATCCATATGACATGTATTTCTTGAGCATCTACTATATGGGATGCAATGTGTAAATAGAAATGTTCCCTTTTATATCCCATCCTTGAGAAAGTACTAGTTTCAGTCCTTAAACAGAACAACCAACATAATACCCACCTCCACACCTTTCTCTCATTCCTGCTTCTATCCCCTTGCCCCATTTCCACACCTCCCTGCCTCCAATGCAAACACATTTTAGCACTTAACATTCCCTGACGCTTTTCCTCTTAGCAAAATATTCTGAGAATTTCTTCACTCCCTGATCCTTTGTCAGAAAAGTTAATAAATGTGTCTTTGTTTGGCTATTTCTTGTTGTGTTTCTGGAGTCTTTTTTTATAATTTAACTCTATGTTAGTCTGGTAAACACATTGGAATTCTCTCACATGGCACTTCTTATTACAGTAATTTGTCATGAGAGAAGTTATATAGGAATGTGGTTAAGAAACCTATGATGGATCCAGACTGCCAAGGCTCTGCCAATTATGCTGGGACCTTGGGCAGTTTACTTAACTGTACTATCCTAGTTTCCTCAACATAAATTGGCAAAATGGCAATGCCTGCCTGATTAATTGTAGAGAGAATTAAACAAATATATGCAAAGTTTTTAGGTATTTCATTTTTAGCAAAGATGGACCAATGTAACAAAACACTGTGTCTCCACTGATTGGAAGTAAACACAAAAAGTGAGCTACCTGATGATTTAAAAAAATAAACAACAGCAGGAAAATTTTGACAAGGAGCTAAACATGGAGAAACATACACATAAGGGTGAATTTTTCTTTCCCTATTTTCCTTGTGCTTTTGACCTGAAGGTAGTCCCTATTTTTTGACATGGGCCATAAAACTGGGACTCTTCTTTTTTAATTGAAATAATATATATTTAGAACATAATGGTATTAGGCCAAAATCCAATAACACAAAAATATCTGGGAAATTCAAATGTTTGAGAATTAGGCAACACACTTCTATACAACCACTATGCCAAAGAGAAAGTTACTAAGGTAATTAGGAAATCATTTGAATTATGAAAATAAAAATAATATCAAAATTTGTGGGATGCAACTAAAGTGGTACTGACAGAAATTTAGAACACTAATACTAGAAAAGTCTTACATCTAAGATCTAAACTACCATTTTAGGAAACTAGAAAGGGTACATTAAACTCAAAGCAAGCAGAAGGAAGAGAATAATAAAAACAAAAGCAAAAATCAATGTGATTGAAAATTAAAACAATTGAGAAAAATCAATGAAACCAAAAGCTGTTTATTTGAAAAGATAAATAAAATTGATAAACTCCAGTTAGATAGACCAAGATAAAAAGAAGCTATAAATTACAATATTGGGAAAGGAAGAGTAGAGCTCATTATAGACCACTAAACTTAACATAATAATAAAGAACTATTCTGAACAATATGAAGATAAAAAAGGTAACAAATAAAATTGAACAATCTTTGAATAAAAACTACCAAGTTTCACTCAAGCATACAGCATACAGAGGGGTTTTTTCCAGGAAAGAAAAACTATTTAACATTAAAAAATCTATTAATACAACTCATTATATCAAAAGACTAAGAAATTAAGAAAAAAAACATTTGATAATCCAAAAGATGCAAAAAAAAAAAAAAACCACCAAAAAACAGTTGAGGAAATTCAACATGCATACAATAAAACCCCCATCCATTAAAAAAAAAAAAAAAAAACAAAAAAACCTGTCAGCAATTTAGGAAGAGAAGGGAAGTCCTTTAACTCAATAATGGGCATCTAGAAAAATCCTACAGGTATGATTACAGCTGGATTATAACAGACTCAATACTTTGCTGCTAGGATCAGGAATAAGGTAAGGCTTCCACTCTTAGCTTTCCTCTTCATTTTCACACTGGTGATCTTAACCAATACAGTAAGTCAAGGAAAAGAATTAAAAGACATACAGATTGAGGCAAGTCTGGGTGGCTAGTCGGTTAAGTGTCCGACTCTTGGTTTCAGCTCAGGCCATGATCTCATGGTTCATGTCAGGCTCTGTGCTATTAGCATAGAGGGATTCTCTGTGGAGGGATTCTCTCTCTCCCTCTCTCTGCCTCTCCCCTTCTCATGCTGTCTCTTTCTCTCTCTGTCTCAAAATAAATAAATAAACTTTAAAAATGATATAAAAGACACACAGATTGAAAACAAATAACTAATGTTGTCTTTATTTGCAGACAACATGAGTTCATTGCTCATAGGAATGCAAAATAGTATCTCTTCTTAGGAAAAAAGGTCTGTCAGTTTCTTATAAACACTGACCTTCCATATGACCCAGAAGTCTTCCTCCTATTTATTTTCCCCAAGAGAAATGGAATTTATGGTCACATAAAAACCTGTTTTTAATGGTTTTTTTAACTAAAAATTCAAAATCACCCCAAATCTCTTCAAATGATGAATTGATAATCACCTTAAAGTATATCCACAAAATGGGATATTACTCAGCAATAAAAAGCAATACATCCTTGATACCCACAAAACTTAGATGAATCTTCAGCACATTACAGCCAGATTCAAAGGGCTTCATACTATATAATTCTGGAGAATGTAAATTATGGAAATAAAATATAGATCAGTGATTTCTAATGGTTGGAGGTAAGCAGGAGAGGTTGACCATAAAGGGATAAAAGCCAAAAGATTTTGGGGTGATGTAAGTGTTCTGTATCTTAATTGTAGTGGTGTGTATATGACTGTTTACATTTGTCAAAAAGTCTAGAACTATACACCAAAAAGCATGAATTTTCCTGCGTGTAGATTTTTAAAATACTGAACATAAATAAAACAAATAAAAAGAAATTAGAAGATATAGCAAGCGGTCAATCAATATTACCAGAATTATTAATTTTATTAATATTTACAATTACTAACGGCTAGAAAAATGGAAGATGAACTATGAGAGGTACAAGTGGAATGCTTTGGTAATAATTAATGTGAACTCAATTAAGAGGAATGCAGAATCATGAAAGGAAGGAAAAAGAACATATTCTGTAAAGGAGTAAGAAGAGAAACTGGGAACAAAATATTGATTTATATGGACCAAGAGTGGAGCGTCTGTGTGGCTCAGTCGGTTAAAGTGTCCGACTTCAGCTCAGGTCATGATCTCACGGTTTGTAAGTTTGAGCTCTGCTTTGGGATCTGTGCTCTGCTTTGGGATCAGAGCCTGGAGACTGCTTCTGATTCTGTGTTTCCCTTTCTCTGTTCCTCCCTGGCTCAGTCTCTCTCTCTCTCTGTCTCTCTCTCTCTCTGTCTCTCTCTCTCTCAAAAACAGATAAAAATTTGGGGTGCCTGGGTGGCTCAGTTGGTTAAGTGTCTGACTTTGGCTCAGGTCACGATCTCATGGTTTGTGAGTTTGAGCCCCACGTTGGGCTCTGTGCTGACAGCTCAGAGCCTGGAGCCTGTTTCAGATTCTGTGTCTCCCTCTCTTTCTAGCCCTCCCTCACTCTCTCTCTCTCTCTCTCTCTCTTCTTCAAAAATAAACATTTAAATAAATAAATATTTAAAAAAAATTATATAGACCAAGTGTCCAATTACCAAGACTTAATTGATAAACTCAAGTTTGATCTAAATAGGCATCAATAAATAGGGGCTCCTTTAAGTTTGGGATGAGGGATGGAGAAGCAGTAGTAGCTTCTGTGCAGGGGCAATTTTCAGCATCATGTGTGTGTCCAAATCATAAATCAGGGAGGGAGACCCAAAGTAAAGTAAGGCCACAGGGTATGAGTCGCAAGCAGGTGTCCTGGGAATCAGGGTACTCGAACCACTGGGTGCAGAGCCAGGCTTCAGACCTCGAGGACATGGCAGCCAAAACTAAGGACACATTCAGAAACCCAATCAGACTCAGACAACTGATGTGACTGTTGCCTGGTGCTCATGGCCTAAATTTATCTCACCAGTAACCCAGACACCACTGTGGAAGCACGTGGTAAACTCTGCCAGAGGTTCACTCCTTTGGTGAGGTGGTTTTTTTGTTTTGTTTTGTTTTGTTTTTTGGTTTTTCTGTTTGTTTTTGGTAAAAGTAAACAGGAGGGAGTAGAGGATGGGAGGAAAGAGCCATTAACATATCCAGCTGAGTTTTCACTGGCTCTAAGTCAGGGTCACCTTCCACAGATGGGGAGCAAGGAACAGTGCCTGACAACAAGCAAACAAACAAACAAAAGGGGGATTAAAATAATTATCTCAGGAGATACCTGGAACTGCTTCAAGAGATGATATTTAATTGGACATTGAGAGATTGTATATCAAAAATGTGGGGATAGATAAAAGGGAGGGAGAAGAGAAGAGGGGTTGAAGAGGAAAGCAAGAATGAAAGACAAAAAAAAAAAAGAAAATATTGAAAAGAAAGAATGCAAGCAAAGACAAAAAGCTACAAATGTAAAATATACATAAGCAACAGGAAATTGGTTAATCTGAAGGGAGCAGACTGCATGGAGAAGCAGCAGGAAGTGGGTATATTATCACTGAAAGAAATCATTCATAGGGACAACCACTTTGGCATAGGATGTTAGATACAGTGTTTGTCAACAAGGGAATAGGACAATCTGGGTTATCTACTTTCTAGCACTGTTAATTCATGGTTTCACTCAATTAAACAAATATTAATTGAGCAACTATCATGCCTAAGAGCATGAAAAGTGCCGTAATTCAGAAATAATGTCACTATGCCTTTAAGTGGGGTTTATAATCTGAAGAGCAGAATCCAAAATATCTATAAGGAAAAAAAAAGTTTGAGGAAAAGGATTAATCTGCTTTGAGTCTTCGCCTCCAGGGTGCAGAATCAATAAGCACTTTCTGAATGTTTAATATTTGCAATATTCTGTGCTAGATATTATTTTTATGTATTCTCAAATTTAATTTTGTTTCTGATTACTCCTTTCTTTTCTTTCCTTCCTTTTTAGAACTTAATGTATCTAAAGTTGCTACTATATACTAGTCAGTGTGGAAGTTAAAAGACAAATAAAACAGAAACCATGTTGCATGAGATTTAAAATCCCATTTTAAAGATGGGTAAACTGAGATTGAAAATGTTTAGAAAATATGCCCAAGTTCAGACAGGAAATGAGTTGGGGAACAGGGATTTAACCATGGCCTCAACACTTTAAAACCATTGTTTGGGGGTGCCTGGGTGGCTCAGCCGGCTAAGTGTCCATTTTCAGCTCAGGTCATGATCTCGTGGTCCGTGAGTTCAAGTCCTGCATCAGGCTCTGTGCTGACATCTAAGGGCCGGGAGCCTGCTTTGGATTCTGTGTCTTCCTCTCTCTCTGCCCCTCCCCAGCTCATGCTCTGTTTCTCTCTCTCAAAAATAAAGAAACCCTAAAAAATTTTTTTTAAATAAATAAAACCATTGTTCCTATACTGAGCAAAATATAGTCCCTAAAAATTACAATTTCTAAAGATTAAAAGACTAGTCATTTGGTTGAGAAATCCCTCCTGAGAGAGGGAAGAGTAAAGTTCAATTTCATGTCAGATAATATGTTCCCCAGAGGCCAACTCATTTAATGACAGGCGATTATTCAATCTGGCTGAAATATTACCATTTCTATTTTTATCTCTACTTTTATGTTTCCATGTTGGTCTTTTTCTTTCTTTTCTTTCTTTTTCTTTTTCTTTTATTTTTTTAGCCATTTTCAATTAAGATTTCTAATTAGATTCTAAATTTGAGACATCTCTAGTTGAAACCAAATGGCAAAAGTAGTAATTAAAGGACAGCTGTTTGTTGTCTTTCTGGGGATGAAACAAGGCTTTTTGTTTCTAAGTTACGAAATCCTAGGGAATTCTTCATGTTTTTATCTTACTGTTTTAATAATAGTTAACTGAATTGAAAGATGCTGAATTGATCTAAAAAAGTCAATACGCTTTCCAAGACAGATGCTGAGAACCTCTCTTCTGGAATAAGTTTAGGTTAACTCTAATATTCTGGCTTACTGAAATTTTCATTGTTATAAATACAAAATCTCCACATTTTATACAAAATCAAATAATTCTTTAGGTGCTACAGTAGGCACTACCCCAAGTCATTTTCCTAACTTGAAGACTTTTTAAAATTATGACAATTTTATAAACCAACAAGAATAAGCATTTTCAATGGAAAGGAATAAGATTCAGAGCAGCTGAGATGCAAAATTTCTCTTATGGTTTTCTTTTGCCTGATTTGAGAGAACAAATATTATTAATACTGATACTGAAAATTATTTAGTAAGACTTTACTCCATAATATTTTCACATGAAAAGTATGATGAAGATTTGAAGCAATTAACCATATAATTCAGGTCGAGAAAAATCTTCTGCCTGAAAAAGCTAAACCACTGAAGCAGACAGATTTTTTTTCTAGCTTGAATCATCTAGATTATAATAAAATTTCTAATATCATTTAATGTGCATAGCCATTAAATAGGTCAAATTACCTAAAAGCAGGCCAGCCTCAGAAGTATAGGGAACCTCTTAAAATGCATATTTCCAAGAAAGAAACTTCTAAAACATTTTCTAGTGTAAACCTGAAAATAGCTTTGGGAAATGCCAGATTAAATAAAGGTATACACACATATAGACATAGACATATATGTTTGTTTGGTTATTTACTATTTATTATAGGTTCTCAAAACCTCTACTGTGTTACAGCTCCTGAGAGTGTTATAGTACTCAGGCAATTTCAGAATTTCTTGACTCCAAACCATTTTATTCAGAACATGTCACAGAACTAGTGTTCAAAGAAGTGAACATATTGAGGACCTCTTTCCACAATCCTAAGACATTTACGTAGTACTTTGGCAGATGCAGGAAGGTAGGGTTAGATGGCAGATTTAAAAGCATCTATATCCAGAGAACCAGGAGAGAAGACTAAATGGCATTGCATAGAAATGCCAAAGGCAGAAAGTAGCCAAGCTGACCTGGGACAAAGTCCCCTTACCAAGGCCATTGAGGCCCTATGGGACTAGGCCACTTCCCATACTCATTTTCATCCAATTATCAATCCGGCTTCCTCTTACTCCTCTCTCTAGCTTTGTGACTTTGGTATAGCTACTTTATCCTCTTACCAATTATTATGTTTATTCACTGCTATTCCATCTTCCTGGGACTCTTCCCTACACTTCAGCTCTTAGTTTAAGTGTCATTTTCCAGAGAAATACCCTCTGTTTAGCAAGTCCACAATAGATTCCTCCCTGTCTCCCAATACTTTCTCCCACAAACTCTGCTATTTCTCTTCATTGCACTTACCACAGTTTTCATTCATATATTGATATTTCCTTATTTATTACATGTCACCTCCACAAGCTCCTTGAGGGCAGCAATGGACCATGCCTGTTTTGTTCTGTAAAATCACCAATTACCCCACAATGAGCGTTTGCCATGTAACAGGCCTTTAATGAATATGTGTTGATTTAATAATAATAATAATAATAATAATTATTATTATTATTATTATTAAATTCCTTCATATTTATATCTAGGCCTTGCCTAATTGAAACCCTCAAAATTAATTTAATATATGCATAGATATCAATTCCTCTTTAGGATATGGTCAGCCAACTATAACATGCAGTTACACAAAATCTAAGACACCAAGCTGGCACTTTTGTAAAAATATTTTTTTAATGATAGGGGCTATAATTTTGAGTTCATTATCAATCTAAATAAACATTACATGTTAATTACTGAGACCCACCATTATACCTGCTTTGCTGTTGTATTCCACAAATTGCTCTGGCTCTTCTATAATTGCTTTGCTGACTTCAGAGCTCTGTAAAGGACAAAGGACAAAATGTTAGAATGTAGTGTTTCACTGGGAACCTCCCTTGCTAAAGCATACCTGGCTAAAATTTTAATATGTTCATAATGCCCATCATTCCAAACTTGAGGACTTACCATCACAACGTCATGGGACATAGCCTGAGTTACTTGGTTGCCTGAGTTACTCATACCCTGCACATTCCAATGAAAGGTCCATCTTCAGGATTGGCCTTTGGCTAGTTCCTGGAAGATAACCTCTGAGCTCTTGGAATAGTCTGCCTGATAAAAGAGTTTTTGTATGCCTGCGCCTTGGCGGAGTCTGACCAGGTACATTGATGGTAAACACCTGTTTTTTGCTTGGGAGCAAAAGGGGTGGCTAAAGCCTGAGTAGCTGAGGTTAGTCAGCTGGTGCTGCGTGCTTATGTGATTGACCCCTAATGAAACTACAGGACTGACCTCCATTAAAACTCTAGAGACCAAAGCTTAGTTGAGCTCCTTCCCTGGCTGACCACACTTCACATGAGTTGTCACACATTGTTCTTGGGAGAACTAAGCACATCCACGTGTGACTCCACTGAGAGGGAACACCTGGAGGTTGGCAGAGGGACTTTGCCTCATGTGCCTTTCCCCTTTGCTGATTGTAATCTGTTTCTTTTCACTGTAATAAATCACGACTATCAGTGTAACAGCTTTTCTGAATCTTGGGAGTTCTTCTAGCAAATCATCAAGCCTGAGAGTGGTCTTGGGGACTTCCCCCATACGTAACTACCCTATGAGGTAGATACTATTATTACCCACCTTTCATGGGCAGAGAAATTGGCAAAGAAGGGTGAGGTAACTCAAAGTCCCATGGCTAATTTAAGTGTCAGTATTTAAATGTGAACCCGATGATCTGGTTCCAGAGATGGAGCATTTTACATATTTTATCAGTTATGTCATGTTGTTTGCCAAAATATTTGTTATTATCTGTCATTCAATATGTGTATCAAAAAATGCCACCTGGTCTTTTTTATTTTTATCAGGAATAATTTTCACATTGAAAATTTATTAATTATCGAGATTTCATTTTATCTTCCAAGAAGAGAACAATAACTTGTATTGTTAAAGTTGTTCTTTAACCATTCTACTTTAATCAAAGCAAACTTTCCTCCAGTCCTATCAATAATGCAGATGTGACATAAGATTTTCTCATTTACATTCTCATCTATCTCTCCCCATTCTAAATGTTTTTTTTTTAATATGAGGCCTGAAAAATACAGAGTCAACTTTGTATCATACCAGTATTACTTAATTTAGGAAAAACAAAACACCTTATTGTAATTTTTAAGATTTATGATTTTTGTTTAATATTTATTTATTCTTGAGAGAGAGAGAGCACAAGTGGGGGAAGGTCAGAGAGAGGGAGATGCAGAATCTGAAGCAGGGTCCAGGCTCTGAGCTGTCAGCACAGAGTCTGATGCGGGGCTTGAACCCACCAACTGTGAGATCATGACCTGAGCCAAAATTGGACACTTAACCGACTGAGCCACTCAGGCACTCCACGATTTTTGATTTCTTAAAAATGTTTATTTATTTATTTTGGGAGAGGGGAGGAGGGCAGAGAGAGAGGGAGAGAAAAGATCCCAAGCAGGCTCCACTTGGGGCTCAATCCTATGACCGTGATATCATGACCCGAGCCAAAACCAAGAGTCAGACGCTTAACCAACCAAGCTACCCAGATGCCCCTGAGATATGTAATTATTTGAGTCTAATAGATCTGGAGTTGCTTTTAAGGTAAGTGCTAGATAAAAATAGTTTCAGAATAGGAGAAAGCATGAGGCTTCTGTTGATATTAAAGAAATGCAAACCATCTACTGATTTCTAAACACAAAAGAGAAAAATAATTTACCAATTGTGTAGAAAAGTTGTGAGTTTTCATTCAGGAAGACTTTGCAAAAAAAATGCTTTTCTCTAATTTGTCATTGGCATTAGGTGGATGAGGTAGTAGCTTTATTCTAACACTTGAACAAAACTATAATGCATTCTCTTATCTTTTTTTTTTTTTAACTTGCCCAAGGCTCAACATTGTATTCTGTTGTACATACAGTGGATGCCAGTGTGTTGCTTTTATCACTGAAACATACTGCACATCTCTTGATATTTTGAGGGGTCATTATATCTGCAAAGGTAATGAGTCTACCTTGCAATGCATACGTGCAGAGGTCAGTGTAGTCTCAGATGACCCGTAGTGTCCAAACACTATTGTATTTTGAAACAATTTTCAAAAATACAAAAAGCATACAGAGCAAGGGCAACACTGCACACAGTGATGATGAAATACATCAAACGTAAACTGGATAATTGTACAAGTCCAAGGAATAAAAGTTTATGATGCAGAAGGACCAACTGTGTTATTTGAGCCCGAGTCTTTCAGATTCATTTTATCTCCATTTATGGTGTTATCACTCATCAACTCTCATCATGTAGCAAGAACCAATATTTACCCAAACCCATCAAAGTGTATGGTCACCTTAAATAAAGATCCTACGGAGTTAATACAGACCAAAAGCCTTAACACAGATCATCACCTTGACAATACATGATAAAGTATGTCATGCTTTAATTAGGACATAAAAGATTTTTTTTTAAGTTGAAAATGCAAAATTCTATTT